>NC_056753.1:7285000-7585000 GCF_018687715.1 Carya illinoinensis
AACCAAATTGAACTGAAATTGAAAAAATAAAATTCAAAAATTTCGATTTTAGGTCCCGTTTAGTTACACAGATGAGATGAGATGAGATGAGATGAAATGTTTTAAATAGTAATGAATAAAATATTATTATAATATAATTTTTAAATATTAATTTTGTATTAAAATTTGAAAAAATTAGATTACTTATTATATTTTATATGAAAATTTAAAAAAAAATATAATAATGAGTTAAGATGAAATTGGTCTTTATAAATTCTTAAATTTTAAAAATTGATATACACCACTTCAATGTCAAAATAATGATCAAGTTAAATATATTATATTATTACATATCATATCAAATCATTATTTAAACACTGGCAAAGTATTCCTCAATTAAGGCATAGATAGATGATTGGGACGTGTACTAGAAAATGACTTTTCAATTAAAATATTGTTAAAGTTTTAAAGAGCAAGGCGTGAATGATGAGCAGAAAAGATTCTTGGCTAAAAAGAGAAAAGTATCTGCAATGGCAATCTCGAAAGTAATTATCCCCATTCCCCGGTCTCGAGAAGTCAAGTGGGCCCTGCAAAATCACCACCTATCACGGACCGATCTTATCCGTTCGTTTATTTAATCATCAAAATGGAGGGTCCAAAACCTATCTCAATGAACGAGAACCAGAGTCTCATGATAAATTAAGAGGGCTTTGAATAATCTTTTATACATTTGGTCTTGCTCTCTCTCTCCCTCCCCGAATCTCTTACCTTTTAGGTCGGAGGCAGATCGGAGGCGATCTTCGAGCTTCATCCATGGCTTCCAAGCGGATCTTAAAGGAGCTTAAGGACCTCCAGAAAGACCCTCCCACCTCCTGCAGCGCTGGTATGATCTTCTTCACTAAAATCCCCTTTCACTTTTCTTTTATCTTCTTTTTTTCATTTGTTTTTATGCTTTTCTTTGGTGTCCGTGGTTGTAAGCTTCTTCTCTGGCTCGATCTGCGATGTAGTCTTTGGGGATCTGGGCTGTTTTTTTATGTTGGTTTTTTTTTTTTTTTTCCCAATTCGGACGTATTTTCTAAGTTCTTTATGCGGTTGTTTACGGTGACATATTTGTATTTCTTTTTGTTTGCGAGTAGTCTTCATGTTTGTTTTGGGAAGCATTTACATGAGACGAAAGACTTTTATGTGATGGTATTGCATGAACACGAGCTTTTTGTAGCATCATCTAGGTGTCTGGACTGGTAAAGTCATGAGCTTGGCTGTGGATAAGAGTAATTTTTTTTTTGTCGTGGGAGGTTTGCTAAGTTTTCCGCTTTATCCGATCTAAGTCGATAGAGAAGTATATTGTTAATAATGGGTGGTTCTTAACTTCTTTGTGGGCGTTTCATGTTCAATTGAAGTTAGGACTGTGTTGCAAAAGTGTGAGAAAGATTAGTTTTAAAAGAAATAGCAAATGTGAGAACTGTTTTTATTTATTAAAAAGATGTCATTTTTAGGAAATCCAAGAGCATAAGATGGTATTTGATCATTGAAGGAAAGCACCCTGCCACAATTATAGCAGTCTGTGCATTGTATGTTTCAATGCTAAACGGTTTCTTTTCTTTCAGGTTCCATACCCCATCAATGAAATGCTTGAAGATTGGTTTTTTCTTTTGCAAAGCTGGAGACATTGCCCAGTTGTTTTCATTTATGCCTTTAAAGTCAGAAAAATAAATGTAATTAAAATCAATATATCAGGTCTACTGTAGTGCAGTAGTGCTTGATTTGAAGTTCTCAATATTTTCCACATCCATTGGACTATATTTTGCCACCTCCATTTCTCCCCTGAAGGATGATGTTAACATTCATTTGAGTGATCTTATCTTTGATAAAAGAAAATTTCTATATTTTTTTAAGTAAAATAAATTTATATCTGTGAGTGTAATTGTTAGATACTTGTAGAAATGGGAGCTGATGCTGCATATGGTTAGAGAAGGCTCTATGGCCTGTCATCCTTAGGGTTGCTACCCACCCAATACAGGCAGGTAGCTACGTGCCCCGTCCCCACCCAT
Organism: Carya illinoinensis; assembly: GCF_018687715.1. Classification (NCBI taxonomy): domain Eukaryota; kingdom Viridiplantae; phylum Streptophyta; class Magnoliopsida; order Fagales; family Juglandaceae; genus Carya; species Carya illinoinensis. The sequence continues at coordinate 7,287,031 of NC_056753.1, forward strand.
ATCTCTGACCCTCTGCATCCACCACCTTCGGGCTACCCCCTTCCGACAACACTTTTCACAAAAAAAATTCAACAAAATCGTATATACATCAGAAAAGTCACACAAATCCAACAAATCACACGGATCTGAAGATCTTTTTTCATATACCCCATAGAATCATGGTTGTGACTGTGGGTCTTTAATTTACAGATCCACAATGGCGATGGTCTTGAGTTGTAGAGACCCACAGCCAAGCTGTGGTCTTGCCGTCATGGTCTATGTGACCCATGACAATGGGGAGAGAAGCCAAGCTAAGAAGAAGAGGAGGAGAGGAGAAAAGGAGAGGAAGACGGGGAGGAAGGGACGGCAAGAGATTGAGAGAAATGAGATGAGAGAGAAAAATTAGTGAATTTATAGTTCTTTTTTTTTTTTTTTTTTAAGTATACGGGCGAGTGGGATAAAACCCAGGCGACCCACCCGCATTTGCACCCGGGCCGTCCGGGTTGCCTACTTGTCCCCTATCAGGTGGGCGGATTGGCCAGGTTGTGGGGACCCACCACTCAGCCCTATTCATTGTCATGTAGCTCTAGCAATTCATAAAACCTGTTCATCTTGTATCTCTAAAAGATTTGCTTATCCTAGTCTCAGAAAAGGGGGAAAAAAAGAAACTGTATGGCATCAACTAAACAATAGGCAAAGATATTGTGCAATGCAAATGAATGCCAACACCATATCATTGTCAAGTCCATTACATTACAATTTAGTTTCGGCTGAGTCTTCTAATCTGGAGAGTTAAACATATCATTTTACGATGAATGTGATTGCTTAGCGATTGATCTAAGACATGTTTGAAGAATTTTTTGGATGAGCATAAATGTTTTGGTGGAAAATACTATTATTGCTCCTAAGAGTTGCATCACTTTTCTCGTTTTCTAGTACCCACTTGTTGGTTCTTCATGGATATGTAGTTTCTTATTTAATTGCCATTCTTTTCGAATGTTAGATTTGTAGCACTTTGATCCCCGGAAAATATAGATTTTTATCACTTTTAATGGCTACCGCTTTTAGGAGTAAATGCAATAGGTGCCACTCAAAGACTATCTCATGTGGTAAAGAAGATCTGCATGCCTTGAAGCCTATAACTTCTCCAATTATTCAGAAGTTCTCATGTTATGTCAGAGGAATGTTACAGTTTTTCTAGCTCTTTAAGATTAATAGAAGCCAATAGAATGTCATGTTATACATAGCCCAATCAGATGGTTTTATATCCAAATATGCAAATGCTATTGGAAAGCTAATGATATTAAGGTGCCCATTTTTTCCATTCTATTAAAGATGGCATGTATTCCATAACTTTTTATGATAAATGCAATGTTTGTAATGAAATATTTTGGGATATAAATCTACTCCTTTTAATTTGGCAGGCCCTGTAGCAGAGGACATGTTTCATTGGCAAGCAACAATAATGGGTCCCCCAGATAGTCCTTACGCTGGGGGAGTCTTTCTAGTTACCATTCATTTCCCTCCTGACTATCCTTTTAAACCACCTAAGGTGTGTTATGGTGCATTTACGAAAGTTCATGTAAAAGTTGGTTGTTACAAATAAGTCCAATTTTATTATTTTCCACTTTTGTGTATTTCCACTTTTCTGTTTGTGAAAAAGATATCTTGCATGGTAAGGGATTGATGTTTGTGAAACCACCACTTGTCCTAAAAGTTTAAATTGATGAGAATAAATAGATCTAATTATTTGTATTTTATTCTTAACACTCACCATCATGTGTGGGCCAGATCCCCTTCAATGAGTAGACTCAACATGTGGAATATTTAATTAAATGGGATAGGATGTAGAGTCACAATTCAAACTCAGAACTCTATTTTGATATCATGTGAAATCACTACTTGTCCTAAAAGTTTAAGCTCATGGGAAGAGGTAAATTAAGTTATATGCATTATGTTTTTAACAATGTTGATTTTGTTTTACCATAAACAATATTTCATTAGTAGATTTATATGAACTCTTAGTAGAAAGTATATCATGACAAAACTTTTGTGCCTAGGAAAGACAAATTTGATGGATTTCTTTATAAGGATTTCACTTCATGAAAAGTGTTAATATCTTATATTTGTTGATAAGTATATGATATTCTATTTAATATCTTATATTTCTGAAGTATAAATTATCATTTCAAATATAAACTTCTCCTGCAATGATATCTATGCTACATAATGTTGTTATAATATATTTAGGTGTTCTTTTGTTTACTTCCTGTGTACATGGGCTATGCCTATTTCATTTATATCAATATAATTTACTTCTTATGTATCAAATATATATATATATATATTGTTATAATATTGTTTAATTTAGTTCTTCTAATTGAAGTATTTTCCATCTCTTAAGGGAAGCAACTCTGATCTATTCTCATAAAATTTTAAATATGACCTTGGGGACTATGACTCTCACATAAGGTTCTTGTCGTAGCAATTTGAAAAGCAGGAGAAGGGTTTTTTAACAAGTGAATTGATTTTGGAAATCATACCCTTCTGGATGCCTTTCTCTGCCCAAGTATCTATTTTGAAATTCACACAGCATCCCCTCCCAATTCTTTCAGAGCCTATCAATATCAATTGGGTCATTCACATGTTTGGACTAAAGATTGCCTCACAAAAGAGGTAAAAAAACGTAGTGGTACCAAAAGAATTTAAAAGTGAAGAGTTAAACAATTTCTGATTAGTTGATTAATTAAATACATTGAAATCAGATAAGAAGAAAAGTTTATGGTCTATGGGGCCTGTGCAGTCCAGCTTGTGACACTTCCCTCCCCTATAAAACCTAAGTAAAGAATAAGTCATGAATTCAAATCCACTGGTGGTGTGTTTAACTTACCAATCAAAGAGGGAAAAAAAATATGCTTGCTTGGTTTTCCAGTTTTCCTTTTGTTTTTTCCCCTTTTTGATGTTTAAATATGTGATGAATTTTTATCTTACTAAATTGTACACTTAATTCTTTCAAATATCTTACTTGTCAAAAAAAACTTTCAAATATCTGATGGCTTTTTGACATGTCCACTAGTCTTATTGTTTGTGTGTGCGCGCACATGTGGACACGTGTGTGTTGCAGTAGTGAATGAATTGCCTGAATGCCATGCATAATCTAGTTCTTTAGGTATGTATCTGTATTCATTACCTCTTGCCAAAGAAAAGTTTATGTAATCAAGATGCTAATTTAGATTGTGTTTACACATCAAAGCTTGATGAGGTGGGCTATGTTTCACCAAGAGCCTGAGCCTTTATGAATTTCAATTTGGCATGTGAGATGAATTAATCCAGTAAGACGGACCCTCTGCATGTGAAATCTCAATAATTAAAGTTTATATATATATATATATTTTCTTTTGGATTTTGTTAACCCCCAAGACCCCTGGATTCATTTAGGAGTCTTTGTGATAGTTCCTTTGTAACCTTTATCATACACTCTCTATTTGTTTTGGCAGGTTGCATTTAGGACCAAGGTTTTTCATCCAAACATAAACAGCAATGGCAGCATATGCCTTGACATTTTAAAAGAACAGTGGAGTCCTGCCCTGACTATATCCAAGGTTATGATCGCTTAACAACTTTATTCTTAACTACTCGTTTTGAATTTTCGTATTCGTTAAAGAACTGCAAAAATTGCATCCAGGTACACAAGGTGTATAGAACAAAGTCCTTGTGTGCCTGGATGCAGTCTAGAAGAAGAAAAAGATACAAGAAAATCATAAAAAGTTGGTTTATCAAAATCTGTAGAAGCTGTCCAAAAGAATAGGTATTAAAAAATAAATAAATAAATAAATAAATACTGCTCTTCCAAAATCCTCAAGGTTCCTTTCCTTCCAACATTATTGAAAATGAGATGGCACGGGAAGTGTGGCCTAATATTATTTAGAAATTCGATGTCTGATATCATGAGACTGCAATGGATTTGTCATCAGTTGTGGTCTTTTTATTAGGCTGGTGAATGATACTTCTTAGACGAGAAATCTTATGGTACCACAAATGTTGGTAGCTCACAGCCCCATAATTCATGATCCTGACAATGACAACTCCATAGCAAAATCAGGATGATGAGTGTGACAACTCCATAGCAAAATCAGGATGATGAGTGTGCAACTGATTAAAAAATAATAATAATAAATTAATTAATTAAAAAAAAAAAACTGATTTAAATAAACTGCCAAGATTCTCAGTATGTGTAAAGAAAAAGAAAATTCCACTTTGAAATATGAATTATGGGAAAAGGAAAAGACCCATGATTGTAAATTTGTACACTCCTAAGTCTGAAATCAGATGGTAGAAAGATATTTTGTTGTAATCATATTCACCTCTTGTCCCAATCGTTTAATGCCTCATTTGTTTTCGCAACATTTCTTAGCTCATCTTATCTCATCTAATCGTTACAACTTTTTCAAATTTTCACACAAAATAAAATAAATAATTCAATTTTTTCAAATCTTAAAACAAAAATAATATTATAAAAATATATTTTAACAATATTTTATTTATTTTTCAATTTTCATCTCAACTCATCTCATCTCATTTGCTTGCCTAAATTTCCATGAGGAAAATATTCATAGAATCAGCTTGTTGATGAATCCTGGAAATTGTTATTGAGAACGGCGGAGCTGAGGGCTTGCTGTCTAATGTGAAGTGCAAGGATGAATTTCACCCCTGTTAACTGTTTCATACACATCATTGCTGTTTTGTAAGTTGGTGAGAAGGATTTTTGTTGTGTTTCCAGGTGCTGCTGTCCATCTGCTCGCTCTTGACAGACCCAAACCCGGATGATCCCTTGGTGCCAGAAATTGCTCATATGTACAAGACAGACAGGGCCAAGTACGAGACAACTGCTAGGAGCTGGACGCAGAAGTATGCCATGGGTTAGACCTTGGACGCTTTGTTGCATTTAGGAAGAAAACCTGGTCTTTTATTCCCGTGTTATGTATAAAAAAAAAAATTTAAGTGCCGACTGACTAAATGAATTGTATCTTAACACATCGCCTAAAGGCGTGGCAAGTGTGCTCTTGCAGTTTCACGCGTTCTGCTTTCTTCAATCTTTTCGTTGCTCTATTTTACCAGTTGGTACATGTCCATAATCGCCTGCTTGTTTTAAGCATCGTCACGAGTGTCCGAAGCTAGCTTTTTCTTGTTCTTGCTTTTATGGATTATTAAGGTTACGACGTTCTACTGGAGGGAGACAGACACTAGAGGTGTTCGGTGTGTCTATCTTCTTACTCATCTTGAGAGGAAACAAAGCCTACAGGACAAGGTGATTGTTTCTTTTAAATATTATTAGATAAATGCTACAATTATAAAGATATTTTATGATAAAATTATAAACTGACTTAATTCACGAGATATGTTATATTTACTTTATAATAAAAATTATTTTATAATCTAACATATCAAATTAAGTTGTATTAGCTTTTAGATTTATTTTTGTGCAATTTTTTTGTGGTAAAAGCATTTCTTTATTCTAATTGGATCTTCATAAAATTAAAAATGATCTGAATTTGAATAGCCTGAGCACAAACTACACACGATTGATGGAAAATGAGTACTAAAATTTGGACCGCAATCCATTTCAACCCAAATTCTTTGAATGTGATTCTTTATCTAAATAGAGATCTCCTGCAGTATTCTGTTTATGAGCACCTTTTATAATTAAAGAAAAATAGAGAACATATGAACTCCGTAATATTTAATGCTATCTGTGTACAATTACAAGGATCTTTTTACTTGTCTGTTTTTTACTATATTTTCTCTACTAGATTGAGGTAGGGCTGAGCAAAAATATGTCTCTGCTATAACTTTGATAAAACAGAGTCGGAATTAGATTTTTTTTTTATTTTTTTATTTTTTCTAATTTTCAGTCAGAGTCAAAGGTATTGCCGGCTTGACTCTAATTTCGATCTGATTTGATCCGACTTTGACTTTATGTTTGGACTCTGACTTTGCCCTTCAACACTAATTCCGATATTGTACATATGTTATAAAAATATATATTTTTCTATATATCGATCATATATACTAGTATATTTATATACTTATATAACTAAAACTTATTTAGTTAAATTCAGTAATATAGTAGACTAATTATTATAAAATAATATAAATTGGCTAATAATAATTTAGTATATTTAAATATCGTAGTATTACTACCATACATAATCAAAATATAGAAATAAGTTTTAAACACTAGTATTGAAATAAGTCTATTACAATAAGTTAGTAACACATAATATTAATTTACTAAAATATAATAACATGTAATTAAACACTAAAAATAAGTCTAATGTAGAAATAAATTATAAATAAGTTAGACACTAACAACTGATATGGCATACAAGGCAGGAGTTGAATTTTAAACTTGTGATTTTTTTTTTTACTTTATTACGGGACTTCTATTATATTTACTGTTAATGCTTTTTTATAATTAACTATTTCTTGTAAATGCTGTTTTGGAATGACCATTAACAAGGGCGTCTTATTGAATTTTTTTAGCAAAATATTCAATTTAATAAAAAACTTTACAAAAGTTTGTTAGATCAGATGACTTGTGAAATACAAGCAAGGAAAGATTCTCACCATACAAAAAGATCATCTACATGCCAAGGCCAAGCATATTTAACAAGCTTATGAGCAACTTCATTCCCTTCACACCCTACATGTTGTATGTTACAGCTATTGAACTTCTTCATCGGCTCCTTCATCCCAATGATGAGGTTTCCCAGCGGGGCCATTGATTCCCCAACAGCTTTAATATCATTTACCATACGCAGAGAATCACTTTTCAATATAGATCTTGTACACCTTGGTGGACACAAAGTTGTAGGCTTCTGAACATAGCTAATAATTCAATGTTAGAAGGATCACTGACTTCATTTTCCTTTTTGCTTGTTGCCATGATAACTTTCCTTTTGGGGTCTCTTAAAATTGCTCCCACCCTTACTCTATGCCAGTTATAAAACATAGCTCCATCAATAGTAAGTTTAAAAATACCTTTAGAGGATGGACCCAGCACATTGTTTTTTGTTCTTCTGTTTCTTTCAAAGTGCACCTGTTAAAATATTTTTTGTAGGTTTTAACGGGTGAGTAAAAATTGAACTAGCCATTTGTATCCTTTTTAGTTTTTCTAAAATCTAGAAGCAGACTTCTCTCAACAAATAGAAAATTCTCTAGCCGTTGGTTGTTGGGTTGTTTTCTATAATCTAGGAGGCATATGTGAGATCTATTTTTAGAGGACCAAGTCACCAACGTTCAGATTTTGGTTTTTAAAATTCTTTAAAAAAGTGGCTAGGGTTGTACAACGTAAGATGTAGAAAAAATTCATTTTTTCATCATTATAAGTGTAGTGAAAATAAGATAATGTCTTGAGATATTGAGAATTTCCAGACAAATAGAGGTGTTATTTTAAGAGAAGCTTTGAACTCAATAACTTGTGCAGAGTTTATTTGAGCTATATAATAGTTGGGCTATTGTATCATAGAAGAAACAAGTCAATAAGAGATTTGCTGTACTGGTTCAATTGAAACTTTACACACTGCAGAGGGCTTGAATTTCCTTAAAGAGAGCCAAAATTTTGTGCCCCATTCCAAGCTGGTTTTGTTAAACATAGTCTACAACTTGATCCAAAGCCAATATTTTGTCCTCATAAATTCTCTGATTTCTTCTATATCACAATCCCCAAGAGACCAGAAAATTTTTTTCCCAAGTCCTCTTGACTACCTTTTGCTCTTACTTGCCTTGCCATATCAGCAAAATCATTTTGAGTGTGGGAGAGATTCAAGAAAGGAATGTGCTTAGACCATATATCCTTCAGAGTTAAACAATCCAGAAGTGCATGAACAAGGTCTTCATTTTCCTTGCCACAAAAAACACAACAGTCCTCATTGATAATGTTCTTCTTCATCAAGTTGTGCTTTGTGGGTAAGCCATTTTTGGAAGCTCTCTAGGAAAACACTTTAACCTTATTAGGCATATGTAACCTCCACAACTCTCTCTAAATATATTTCTGTTGTACTGAATTTGAGCTTTCACCTCTCTTATTGCCTTTGCCAATCTCTCTTAGTAGTCTATATGCACTCTTAATAGAAAAATTAGCATCCTTCTCTGGTTCCCAAATCAATTTATCTTCTCTTTCTCTTGGTGTAAGTATGATTTTTATTACTTCTGTGAATGCAATAGGTGGTAGAGAGCTTCTAAGTTTTCCAATATCCCATCCTCGAATATCTTCACCAATGAGGCTCTCCACTTTCTCCCTTATATTCTGACAATCTTCCCCTCTCCAATGATGCAACAGATTTATGTAACCTGGAACCCAGTAACCATTCCATATATTTATAGATTTTCCATTTCTCACTCTCCATCTACATCCATATGACAAACACTTCTTTATCTCCCATATACCTCTCCATGCATAAGAGGGCAAAACCCTTAGTTTTGAATCCAAAAGGCCTAGTGTTTGGGAAGTATTTGGCTTTAAAAATGTTGTTGAATAAAGATGACTTCTCATTCATTATTCTCTACCCTTGTTTTGCAAGAAGCACTATATTGAAAGTTTTAAGGTCTTTGAATCCCATCCCTCCTTCTCCTTTAGCTTTAAGCATTTTCTCCCAACTCACCCCGTGGATCTTATTCTCATCCTTTCTTTGACCCCACCAAAATCTTGCCATCAGACCTTCCAATTCATTGTAAAGGTTCCCTGGTAATTTGCAAGAGCTCACAGAATAAGTAGGGATAGATAATGCAACAAACATGGTTAGAACCTCCCTTCCTCTTTAAGATAGAAGCTTCTCCTTCCAACCTTGCAGCTTTTGCCATACTTTATGTTTGATATCTGAGAAAGTTTTATTTTTTTTTCACGAACAATCATAGGGGAAAGACCCAAATATTTATCATATTGTTGGTGACTATAATCTCCCCCAAAAGCCATGATCTCTTTCTTTTTTACTGGACAAACATTCTTGCTGAAAACCATATATGTTTTGCTTTTGTTGATTTTCTGGCTAGAAACTCTCTCATATTGCTAAAAAAGCTTGTGACGCTGCTAGGTTTCTTGTATATCTTCTTTGTAAAATAAAAGGCTATCATCTGCAAAAAGCAAATGATTAATTTTTGGAGCCCCTCTACAAATTTTAATACCTTAAATCTAGTTTGCAGCTTCCACCTAATGCAATAGATTAATAAGGCATTCAATGCACAATAGGAAGAGGACAAAGGGCCTCCTTGTCGTAAGCCTCTAGAAGGTTTAATAGGACCTTTAGGCTCACCATTAATCAAAATGGAGAAGGGCACTATTCTAACACACTTCATACTCAAATCTACCAATTTTTCATGCAAACTCAACTTTAGCATAATATCCTCTTGGAAGTCTCATTCTAACCTATCATAAGCTTTACTCATATCGAGTTTTAGGGACATAAAACCCTTTCTTCCTCTTCTCTTTTGCCTTAGGTGATGTAAAATCTCATAAGTAACTAAGACATTATTAGAAACGAGTCTACTCGGTACAAAAGCACTTTGAGAGTATGATCTTGCATGAGGTAGCAACCCTGAAGCCTATTTTCAATAGCCATAGAAATTAGTTTATAAAAGATATTACGAAGGCTAATTGGTCGATAATCAGCAACCAACTTAGGTTTCTTCTTTTTAGGAATTAGAGAAGTGAGTCTATAATAAACACTATTTAAAGCCTTTAGAACTGCTGCAATGTCATCTTTCCCCACGGTGCTTTAGTATTTTTGATAAAAAAAATAGACGCCATGCCATCATGGCCAAAAACTTTTGTTGGATTCATCTATTTGAGGGCAATGCATACTTCCTCTTTAGAAAAAGTTGAAGTGAGCTCCTTGTTTATTTCTGCATTAACTCTTCCCTCTAGGCCTTTAAGAATATCCAAATTTCCCCTCTAGTTTGAAGTAGTGAATAGTTCTTGAAATTTTTTTTGAATCACCAATCTCTCACCTCCTCCTGCCATATGCCTATATAATCTTTTACTCTTCTAATATGGTTCTTTTTCTTCCTTTGAGATGCTTTATTGTGGAAGAATTTTTTGTTTTGATCCACTTATTGCAGCCACAAAGCTTTTGAACTTTGTCTTCACATTCTTTCTTCCATTTCCAGCCAAATCTATAAGTCCATTCAAGCTTCCTTAATTTTGGTACAGTGGGGTCAGAAGCTTGAAGTAGCTAGATCTTCCTTCTACTTTGTTGAATGTTCTTATTGATATACCCAAAGACTTTCATGTTCTAGACCTCAAGCTTTGCACTACACTTTGATAGTTTTTCAATCACATTCTTCACCTTTTTAGCACCTGAGCTTGCCACCCATGTCTCCTTGATAACTCTTTCACAATCAATAGATTCTACCCACATCGCCTGAAATCTAAAAAGCCTTTTTCCTATCTTTATATAGTTATTTCCATTTAACTGCAAAATTATTGAGATATGGTCTGAATGTGTTGCAGTACCATGGATAACACTATCATGTGGATAAAGAACACTCCGTTCCAAGTTAGCAACATATCTATCCAACCTCTCACTTATGCTTTGGTGACTGCCCCTTCTATTACACCAAGTGGATTTAATTCCAGAAAAATCTAGGTCGTACACTTCACAGTCATCCAACAAGGATCTAAAATCATACATATGCTTCTCAAGTCTAACTTTTCCACCCTTTTTTTCATCACTGCTCAGAATTTCGTTAAAATCTCCAAACATTAAACAAGCTAGATTACTAGGAACCCTAAAAGACTGTATCAGGTCCCAAGTCTCATGCTTGTGGGATGTATCTGGATTCCCATAAATTCACATAAGCTTCCATTCCCTACCCTCACCCCCTTCTTCTTTAACACATGCATTACTGTAATACTTTGAAATTTTTTTCATAATCAAACCAACTTCATTTTTTCAGAATAATGCCAACCCATCACTTTAACCTACACTGTCTATTGCCAAACAACCCTCAAAATCCACAGTGAACTTCACCTTCTCTACTTTTACCACAACCAACTTTGGTTCTTGCAAAAAGAAAGTTATGGGAACTTCCTTCTTAACTAGATCACAGAGAGCACAAATTTTGTGTGGGTTCCCAAACCCACGAGTATTCTAACTGATGATTTTCTTTACTCTTAGCGGGGCTAGAATCCAGCCTTCACCGATAAAATTATAGTTGTATCTATCTCGAGATTTTCCTCTTCGTTGGGAAGTTGATGATAGAGACCCAGTTCAGTGTCATTAATTTTACCATCCCCCACTCTATTTCTTTTTACCACCCCTAACTGGAAGGTAGATTATCCTCATCTACTCGATTTCTTTTTGTGCGTGGATTGCATGGATTATGATTTAGGGATCTATAAATCGTACCTAATGCACAGGCTCACCTCTTCCAATTACCCTTAGTGTTGCATCTCTGCTTTTCTTGCTGTCTCTTGGATCCTTGATCATCGTTCCTCACCTCACATTCTTCCACTATAGGACTTTGTTGCTAGAGGGAGAGCTAGTTGTTTTTCTCTAAGTCGAGAATCACTGACGGAACTTCCTTCTATAGGGTGGGTTGGGTTTGAGGCTTGGATTTCCACTGAAACTGGCACAGTAGAAAAAGGTACAAGCAATCTTTCTACATACCAAATGTGCCCTCCCCAATATTTACATTAATTCCTTGGGGTGTTACCAGATCCACCAACTCTTCATTTTGAGAAAGCCATGAGTCAATCTTTCCTTTACCAAAGCCATAGTTTTCGTCTTCAAACTCAACCTCTCTCATTCTGTTACTTGCCATATTCACTTCATCTTCTCCAGATTTCTCGCTCGAATCTCTATTTTCCCCATGATTCTCTACTATTTCCAAATCTGCATCCTTCGTTTGACTTCATCTAGCAAGGTTCTAGTCACCGAAATTTGAATTTTTGTCAAAATTGTCAGTTGGAAACTCTACATCATCTCTTCTGCTAGACTTATGATTTGATTTGGTGTAACTTTTCTTGTGGCTCACCTCTCAACCATGGCCCAAACTGATTTGAAGATTTTGTTTTGTTTTTAGTTGACTGGCAATTCTTCCTCTTCCTCTCATGAACAATTCGTCCTCATTGGAAACAAACTTTGGGTAATTTCTCATACTATAGTAGAACTCAGATCTTAGGTCCATTTATTGTAATCGATCTACCTCTCATTATAGGTTTAGTGAGATCAATCAAAACTTTCACCCTAAGAAAAGTGCCCCAACCCACTTCAGCTTCTTCCACATCCACTTCCTCCACCTTCCCGATCGAATTCCCATTTTTTTTCTCCCCATTCTTTATTTATACAAGCCAATGGACGGTTATACATTTGTATCCACAGATATTTGTGATTGAAATTCATTTTCCCAAGTTGTGTAATACCATTGAATGGCTTAATGAAGAAAAAGCTATTGTAAAAAAACCAAGGTCTTCATTCCTCAATTCTTTGTTTATCTACATGTGTTGCAAAGTTGATGGTGAAGATATTCAGTCCAACTTCTTGAAACTTTACTGTTTCACTTAGACGTCATATCTTTACCATAGTGGACTCTAAGGTTGCCCTTGCTATCGAATGATCAATGCACACTTTCCCAATCAGGCAGTGTTCCCCTTCCCTTTGACCATCCTGCAAAACTTGCTCTCCTATATCTATCGAAGCACCTTCCTCTTTTGTGAGTTTTAAGTGACTTCATAGTTCTTTGATCCCTTCCATTGTTGTTTTATTGTCCAAAATTCACTGTTCGATCCATGCACCACCTCGTTTTTTCAAAGAGAAAGCGAGAGGAGACTTCTTTTCTTATATCCCCTATTTTGATGATTGTGATCGATTTCTTGAGAAACCTCAATTGTGTCTCCAATCAGATTTTAAGCATCAAATTGATTTTGTTCAAAGAGTTATGGTTATGCTTTTACTAAACTTAAAATTTGACAACCTACAAATTTAGACCCGACAAAAGTCAGAATCAGAGTTGGATAAGACTCCGACTAAGTCAATGGTCACCCCTAGCCAGAGAAGAGAGATAAATTATCCATGTAAATCATTGTGTAGGCCTTATGTAACGAGTAAGAGCATCCACATTGGCTTCATCAAAGCCATCTTCAAATTTTGATGAAAAGTATAAGCTTTCCAGAATTCTAAAATCTTCTTATCCATAATCCCACATTGGATTAACCATTGGATTCATCAAAATAATAATATAATATTATTTTTTTAATAATATTTTTTTTTTCATATTTTGCAATTAAACCTACTATATGTACATTAATAATTTAATTTGATATTTAAATTATTGATTTCCAATTAATCAATGACCCAACCGAATGGTTCACATTATATGGTTTCTTATATTCGTGATAAAAATCAGAAATCCTTTCCTACATTTGAGTGGATTTCTGATCAGTTCCCCAAATGGCATCAATACTAATGTTGAGCCAACCAGAGACAAGTACATTATCCTCCTCAACAGTGAAAGAAGCTCATCTTTGAACTTTTTTTGTTGGAGGTCTCTTTTCACCGTGAAGGGGAGTTGGGCTGACCACAACATTAGAATGTTGTGTGAATGTTGGAGTGGTAATAGGACCTTCTCCTCCACTGTGTAAGAGAGTGGTAAAAAATGGGTTCTCCTCGAAAAGATTGTTCATCCTTTAAAAATTGCAATTATTAAGTTGTCAGACACATACAAATTCATCACAATAAACAAGGCAATACAATTCAAAACTGATTACAATTGAAAAAAATAATAGCTAAACAATCCAGAACAGTTTACAGAAAAACTATATAAAAAAAACAAAAAAAATAGTATAAATAAATGACTGCAAAATAGATAAAAAATAAAAAGAACAAAAATAGAAAAACAGCAGCACATACAACGTATTTTGCATTAAACAAGGTCCAGCAAGACAGTTTACAGCAAAACAGTATAAAAAAATAGAAAAACAGTAGATCCACAAGCTCTATTTAAGGCCTATCAAATTCAGCTAATATATGGAAACCGAGTTTTCCATAGACAGAAAAATAGTATAAAAATTAAAAAACAGTTTATATGAATATGAGACTTCCTTTTTATTAGTGAGATTAGATTAGATGTCTCTAAAGACATATTAGATTAGATTGGATGGATGATCAATTAATAAACTATACATTAGTGATGCCTTCAAACACAGAATGAGCTACAAATAAACTGGTAGGCACAAGCTGGAATTCATCCTTAAGTATGGGAGCATATAGTTAGACATGTTACATTTGTCAAACCCAAATTCGAGGAGGACAAATACAAGTGCTGATACATAGCTACTTCACTATGGTTTATTGCGTAACTACTTCACAGTTGAGACAATCCTGAAGTTCTAAAAATGGTTTCTTGCATTTCTACTTCACTATATATATATATATAGTGCTGAAACAAGGTCTGAACACAATTGAGACAGTCCTAAAGTTCTAAAAATGGTTTATTGCATTTCTACTTCACTATATATATATATTGCTGAAACATGGTTTGAACACAATGCCCTTACCATTTTTCCTAAGCCAATATTTTGTTCTCTCATGCATGCCTCTGTTGCCAGGACTTTTAGACCATTTTTTTACTTCAAATTGGCCATTTTTTACAGTCTCATATTCATATTAAAAAACAATTCAAATAACAGAAAAACATAAACATTTTAATCGACCTGCACTAACTACTAAGGTAACATATTGGATGTTTTATACTAATCATGCATCATGGCAGACCATGAGATGAGTTCAATGGTGGATACTATAATGTTACTCAGGTGGGTAAAGAGTAATGATCAAAACCACATGCTGCAACTAAACTCAGCCCATACAAATACCACAAGTGGGCAGAGTGTTACCCAATCAGTTACTTCCCATTAACCATTAGCTCCAACCTCACCAAGTTTTAAAAATAGCTACTGCATGTCATTGTTCAGAAGCAAAAACTCCAAACACAAAATTCGCAGACCTCTTAAAGAAAACCATATATGAAACTTTTTAATTGGAATTTGAAAGCTTGAACAATAGGGTTTCTCTTAAAGTGGGACACATATGAACTGAAACTAGAGAACACAGTTGAAATGTTATTTATATTATCAAATAACAGTGTCCAATTCAAATCAGTGAGGTAACTTTGATCTGCATGTTAGATGTAGTTTCCAATAGTTAACAAACCAAAGATGATAGTCAAATCTACCCACTCACACACAAGAACAACAGACTCAAAAATATTCATTATTTGAAAAAATAAAAATATTAGGACATACTCGATATATCGTATCTTATAAGAAAACTTATAAGAAATTACTAATTTATTCTTGATCCCAAAGCAAATATTTAGACAAACATATAACCAAATGGAAGAATTGCTAGGGAAGAGTTCCATATAAAAGTCAGCATACAAAACCAATTCACACATAGCCATACAAATCTTCTTATAGGCAACAATACATTACGGATCCAACAACTACAATACCAAAATGAGTGTGGTTGCTTGAGCCGAAGGGACTGAGTGCACCTTAGAAAATCTGCAAGAAATTCACAAAATAAATTCAACCAACATCAGGCCTATACTCAATGGTAACCATAAATTTTTCCCAGCCAAACATCCGAAAGCAAAAGCCCCAATAGGGGCTGAATGGAAATCAAAAACTGAAATAAGATTAGGGTTGCAGGAGAAAAGCAATCCAACAAACCTGAAATCTTTGCCTTCCACACGAATCTGATTTGCTTGAAACCGGTAGAAGAAACCCCTGAATGATTCTGCTCCAAGAATCCAAGGAAGAATAAAAAATAGCTTGAAAACAAGAGAAAGAGAGAGAGGGGGAGAGAAAACATACAGGTTGCCTTTGGAGAAGAAGCTCGTATAGAGCTGAGTGTTCTGCTACAATGAATCGAACAGAGTGTTCTGCTACGAAGCTCGTGATTGATCTAATGATTTTGTTTATTCTTTTTAAAGTCACCCTTAAATTTAAATTAAATTATCTTTTTTTTTTCCTTTTTTTTTTAATATATATATATATATATATATATATATATATATATATATAAAGGATGTGAATTATTGAGATGAAAAACGAGGTCGGATCACGTAAGAGAATGGTAAAACATTGATGCAGCACAAAAATTACTTACTAATCAGGATAAAACATTAAAAAATGGGGGTGTTTTTCGTTTCCCACCTACCCAGATCCAACCAATATCTTATGTCTAGCTTTTCCTTCGATCGCAACCCACTATCTGCATGTCCTTACATATTTAAATTTAAGGAAAAAATATTATAATTTTTTTTTTTTAATCTCGTATTTAAAATTTAAAAAGTTTTTATTTAGATTTTGATATTAGGGTTTGATTTTAAATTGGTTTTAAAATGATGGATAAAGCTACGCCCACTGCTTCAACGTCCCGCTTCATCATCCCGCTTGACGTGGCAGCGCATGTGAAAGGATTTAATAGATTAAAAAATTTCCCCTTCTTCAACCTCCCTCCCAAAAACATGAAGAACTGAAGAAGTGCCTCTGAATAAACCTCTCTTTCTGAAAACGTGAAGTAGCTTTTCCCTCTCTTCCTTATTTCCCTCCCTCTCTCCCAAAAACGTAGTTAAAGTCAAGGCCGTTCAAAGGATCCATTTCCGATACCCTCAGAATCTGACCATTCTACTTGTATTTTTAATAAAGTTGGTTTCACAGGAGCATTAATTCCAATACTGAGTTTGCAGCAAAGCCCTACACGCTTCATAAATCTCAACCCGCTTCGATGAATTGTTTGAGATCGCGTCAGAAAGCTTGAAAATTTTCTTTTGGGTTTCTGGGTTTTGGACCAATTTAAAAACCCAATTGAAGGTGGTGGTGTACTTGAATACTTCTCAAGAAGAAACTAATTGAACATTTTTTGGTAATATCTCCTGCTTTTGTTTCATGACTTTGATCCCTTTGAAGGATTCTTCAAAACAATAGACACCAACTGCAGCATGCCTTTGATTTGTATGTAGTAAGTAAAATTTTCTTGATTCTTGCATAGTTGCTGACAAAATGCTGAATCATAACAGAAACGAGATTTTTCATTTCAAAATTTGTATTCTGTTATCAAGAAATCATTATGCTTCAATCGAGTAGGCCTTGTACTGAAAAAAAAAATAAAGAGAAGAGAGATGAAATTAGAGGAGAGCGAATCTATAATGGGTTAGAGGGAAGAAATGGGTTAGAGGGGAAGACGAAATGGGAAGAAAGAAAAACGGGAAGCAAAAATGAAAGAAAAAAAAAAATTGCAGAGTGAAATGGAATGGGGATTTGGGAAGACGAAATGGAATGGTGAAGATAACGTGGGAAGGAAAAGAAAAGGAAGCAAAAACAAAAAAGAATAAAAAAAGCATGACACGTCAAGCGGGAAGTAAAAACGGGAAGGGAGAACGGTGGCTGTAGCATTACCCTTCCATTCGCCATCACTCCCTGAATCTCTTGACAAAATAAATGTGACAGTTATATATCACGTCATAATCCATCATAAGAGGACACGTGTCATATTATATATATATATATAAATAATTCTATTTGAAAGTTTGTACACTACAAATTATTTATATAATATTATAGTATTCATCCTAAAATTAAAGAAAATATATAGTTAGCATGCCATGCCATCATAAGCAATAAGAAAACTTAAAAAATTAATAAAATATAAAAAATATAAAAAATATAAAAACAAATATAACTTAAGAATTTTTTAAAAGATCAACCAAATTAAATCTAAAAATGCATAAAAATAAGAAAGTAGCATTTGATTTTTTTTAAAAAAATTCATGAAATATTTATCAAAAAAATGACAAATTAATATAAAATAAAAAACAAATAATAATGAAAAACCTGGAAATATTTTTAAATTAATTCACTTTTTAAAAAAAGAGATGGTCACCCCTCTTGGGAGGCCGGACTTTTTTTAAAATCATTTAATATTTTTTTTAATATATATTATTTATTTATTTTAGAAGTCAAGTATCTTAATTACTTTTCCAAAGAAAAATAGTTTATATTTTTTTAATATACGCCTTTTTAACATTTTCATGGTGAATTATACTTTTGACGTGTTTTTACTTTTTAATATTTTTATTTTATTTTAAACAGATTTTTAATTTTAATTTTTTACTGCATGTTTACAGTGATGTGGCATGCTAAATTTGTATTTATAAGAATTTTTAAATGCTTACTCTATACAACATGCCACGTGTCCTTTTATGATTATTCAGGGTATAAACATAACTACCAAATCACCATTTTATGTTAGGAGAATAATTCAGTTCTAATTGCCCAAGGACATAGGTCCTAAATGGTAATTTTATAAATCTAAACCTTGACTAATCCTCAAAATAATTATTGAGAAATGCTACTCTATCATCGACGTGACTTTGAAGATGCATTTTATTAATTAGTAATTATTATTATCACCCTTTTTATTTTTACTCTTTTAAGATTTAAAATCAATATTCTCTTCATCTCATGGAAGAATATTTTTACTCATTATTTTTATATTACATATCTATTTTTATTATTTATTTTTTTACTCAACGGTTAATATATGTATACTGTAGAGCTGCTAAGTAGAATTTTCTTTATGAAATTAATATAATTATTCGTAATTCTCAAAATTGGTAAAACAAGCTATACTAGTTTGGTAACTTTGATTTAAAAAAAAAAAAAAAGAGGAAATTGCTTAGTTTTAATTTTAAAATAATATTACTTATCATCTCAAGTTTTATCAATATCTTCTTATTTTATAATGTGACATTAAATGATTAAAAACTATTTATTATATTTTACTTATCAATCTATCATCTAAAATCAAATCATAAAATAATAAATAAATGATTTTCTCGTCATTTGAACGAATAAAACTTTTTCAAGACGTTTGATCCAAAATGTTTTATCATTTCTCATTTTTTTTTAAAAGTAAATTAATATTTTAAATAGTGAAAATCACACTCAACAGAACGGTCCCCCTCCTCTCACTCACGTGACTCACGTGACTACGACTCTATTGCGACGAAGATAATTGCGTTGCCAGGATTGCCACGTGTTCGAACCCAAGCCGTTATAACACGGGGGGATGCGGCGAGTCGTATGGAATGGCACCGGCCGTCACCGGGATCTCCGGCTGTAAACAATCGTTTTTTTTTTTTTTTTTTCTTAAACATATTTAACTTGTTTGAAAAACAAAAGTAATTACTTTAAATCAGTATATTTATTATTTAATAACAAAAATTTAAATAGAATTTCTCTTTAATAAATGAAAAATAGTTGGGCAATTCGGATTCTCCTATAAAACTGTGAGTCTCGGCTTTTGGACTCTTCTGTGCTCCTCGTAGCTCCTCTGCTTCTCTCTCTTCTCTGTCTGTCTTCTCTCTCTTCTCTGTCTGTCTGTCTCTCTTCGAGAGTTTCCTTCTTCCTGAATTTATTCACTGAGATATCTGTTTTAGTTTTGGACTTCTGCTTCGCTTACAGTTATTTTCCCAGAAATTTATCATTTTTTTAGATGCTTTTATATTTGCCAGTTCCTGTTCCTTCTTGGCATTTGATCAATTTTTTGGGCACTATTGTCTTTGTTATTGTTGTTCGAGATGCATAATTTGGTCAAGTACACAGAGCACCGGAACGTTACGAATAAGCTCGTGAAATCTCTTGCCAAACAGTTTCCGGTTCCCAATGCCGAGAAACCAAAACTCGTTCGGATCTCCGTCACGGATGCCGATGCTACTGACTCGTCGAGCGGTGAAGAGGAAGATAAAAAGCCGTTTCGTCAGTACCGAGTGAAGAGACTCGTGAACGAGATCAGAATCCGTGATTTCTCGCACTACGCGACCATTAACGCAAAGCCACAGAATGCAGAGCTGAAACAGAGGCCAAAGCAGCACAAAGAAGAAAAGAATACTACTCCGGCGCCGGCACAGAAGCAGTTTGTGCAGGATGTTAAGAGGTACCGAGGCGTTCGACAAAGGCCATGGGGTAGATGGGCGGCTGAGATCAGAGACCCTCTCCGGCGGGCGAGGGTTTGGCTCGGGACATACGACACAGCCGAAGAGGCAGCCATGGTATACGACAACGCCGCCATTCGCATCAGAGGTCCCGACGCTCTCACAAATTTTGTCAAACCTCCAGTTTCACCTCCAACGCCTAAAGTTGATACGGAGAGAAACTCAGTGAGCACTACTCCGGCGAGTTCTACTCAACGACCAGTTCAAGAAAGCAAGGAGGATTGTGTGTGGTTGGATCCACAAATGTTGAAAGATTTCGTACTTTTGGATGAAATGATGGTGCCAGAAACAACATATTCAAGAGAAGATTTAATCGATATCTCAGTAGATTTAGAAGAAGACTTGGGATCTTATAAATGGGACGTGGATGCATACTTTTCGGGTTGAAATCAATATGATGTAAAAGATAGCGTTGTCTTCTGTAGATCAAAACCATCACTACTCTATCATCAATTTCTATTGTAAATACTAAATATGCATCCCCATTAGCTTTTGGATTCTTATTTCCAGCTCTTATAAGTCTCTAGTCTTTATCCTAATTCTCATTATCATCTTTTCATTTCATGATATAATATTAGATGATAGATTTATTTATAAGTAAAATATAATAAATAATTTTTAATTATCTAATGAGACACCATAGAATGATGAAAATATAATAAGAAAAATAATAATAAATATATTTTTTTCTTTTCTTAATATTAAGATCATTCATGCGTCCAATATGAATCTCAATATATGCGTCCAATATATTGTCAAAAGGTAGTGCTTGAATGAAAAACCGACACTCCAATTCCAAACTGAAAAATCAGCTAGGACCGGACTAGACCGGTTGTTTGGGCTGAAGCAGTTCCTTTATTTTAAAATCTGGTCTGGAATCGATTTTACATTTTTCAATACCAAACTGGACTGAACCGGTTTACATATTATATATATATGTTATTAATTTTTAATATTATATATAATATATATAATTATGTATGAAATAATATATTATAATTTATAACATAATATTTTAATTTTAAACATAAATATTTATTTGATCATATATTTTAAATATTAAATATATATTAAATATATTTTATTACCTAATAAATTCTCAATATATTTCTTTTAATAAATACATTATTAATACTAATATATTAAAACTGAAAATCTGGACCAAATCGGATCAAAACCAAATATACTAATTTAAAAAAATAACTAGTACGTAATCAATTTTTAAAAATATAAAACTAATACATATTGGTTCGATTTTAAATTTTATCTAAAATTAAATTAGACTGAATCAATTACACCCTAGATGGTGGCCTCCTTGGGGCTTGAGAGCCATACAATAGGGTGTTATTGAGTTTTGTTGGCCACTCGTGTTTCATAAGAGAAGAGGGTCCATGTTCATTAATGTTCAGTACCATGACTTATCCATCGCGAAAGATCAAGAACAAAGATGAAGTCTGCAGCCAACATTATTAACATGTCAGCAATCTGGTTTGTTTATACAGATGAGGTAGAAGTTAAATATTATTAAAATATATATTTTTAATATTATTTTTATTTTAAAAATTAAAATAATTAAATTATTTATTTTATTTTATATAAAAATTTAAAAAAATTATAATAATTAAACGAAATAAAATAAATTAAAAATAATTATAAAAACAAACTAGATATAGTATTGTCAATACGACTGCATCCACAATGCCTGCTCCCCCTCCAAAAATTGTAAGGCCTTGCGAGTCGGTGAATAATGTTTCTCTTTCATTGTACGACTTGCCGTCTTTAATCACAATTGTTGATGATATACAATTTGAATAATTAAATATTTCTTAAATAGTAATCACTGATTAAAATGTCTCATATTAATAAGTATGATTGGAAATAATAAGATTTAAGATGGAAATTAGTACGTATTTCACATAATAAAAAGGATAATGCTATTCTTTATCTTAAATATTATCCTCCTTAATCATATTTACTGATGTACAGCATATTAAATGGACTAATATTGTATTAAGCACTTAAATGGTAACAAACACACTTATATGAAAGAGAAATGCTATAATGTATGAAGAAAAAATATAGTTAGAAGTACAATTGCGTACTAATATGTGTATCAATTTAATATAATTGGTTAAAAGATAGATTTTATTAAAAACAGTGTCAATTTAAATTTTAAATATAAATGAATCAGTATTGATACGCAGATTAGTATGCGACTTAAAAAGGAAGGAGGCATGAAAAACACGAAATTAAAAACTACAGTGTGAAAACTCTGTTTTACCCTTACATAAAACAATACATTTGCACACTTTAACTGAAAGCTAAGAAAGGCAAAAGTACTCGTCACTATCGTTGTGGTCGACCAAACTACAGTACTCATCACTCTTACTATTTATTTTATGTTTGTACTACTATTATTTTTAATTAATTTTTTATAGAAACATTCTATGCGCATGACTGTTATTCAATAGTACAAATCTTGAAGGAAAATTCAAGGATGTACATAAAAATGATTTCTTTTAGAAAACAAACACTGCAAATCCTGGCCATAGCTGCTACTTTGCATTTGTTTTTCAAATTTTTTAAAGTTGTAGAAGGCCTCTAGTATATATATACAAATGAAGATAAAATGAATGTTATCAATTTAGTTAAAAATCACTAAGTACACATACAAATAATTAAGATAAAATGCAAGGAGTATAATCTCATATTTGTCCCAAAAAGAAAAAAAAAAATATGTTTAGAGATCACTTACACACATATTCTACCCAAGAGAAGAGAAATGCTGCAATGTCGTGGATGGACATTAGTGCATTGCAGGAGAAGAGAAGTTTTATTTATTTGATTTTGTGAATCTGGGCGGGAAGATGAACCAAATATACAGTGGAGAGAGAAAACAAGAAAGAGGAAGGAGAAATATATAAAAGAAGCTTCTGTGAAAAGTTTTGATCTTTTATTGTCTTCGTGCATTTCGTGCTATACAGGGGGCTTCCTAGTAGCAGCTCTCCGAATTTGGACGTTTTGGTCTGGTTAGGGTTTTAACACATTCACTTGGTCAAGTTCAGCCATATTTTTTGTAAGATGAAGATTGTTTTAATGGTAGTTAGGGTATTTGTTGCCACCCCATTTTAAAAATCTCTTTCTTTGAATGGCATATAGTTAGCTTGTTGGGGCAAATTATTATATTGATGGTGCCATGATTTGCAATACACTTAGGATTTGTTTAGATACTTAGAATATTTCAATATATCTATGAATGATAATAAAATAGTCCTAATTAAGATATTTATTGGGTTTTGAGAAAGGATAGAAAAAAATTGAATAAAAATATTATAAAATTAAAAAATTAATTGAATATGATTTTTTAATATAATTTTATTTTGAAATTTGAAAAAGTAGTATTATTTTTTAAGTTTTGTTTGGGAGTTGGAAAAATTTTAATGATTAGGTAATAATTAGATGAGAAAGTGGAAGATTTAAAATTGAAAAATATTTTGTGTTTAAGTAATGTTTTTGTTTTTTTTTTTTTTTAAAGTGAAATTCCATTCATTCATGAAAGCGGACAGTTACAACTTTTAACTTGCAAAATACAAGTTAAATTCTAACATTTTCTCGCTTTTCAGTCTACAAATTTCTTTGCGACTGACAGAGTCTTTCCAAGGCCTCTAGACTAACCGTCTGAGAGACTAAACTCTGTCTTAGATGACAACACAACTCCCCTCCCAAGGAGTGGAATACAAATTCTACGGACCCTCGGTCCTAGAGAGTATGTTTCCTACTGCTAACTAAAACAAATTAAAATACAAAAACAACAAAAAGACCACTTAAAGAATATCTTGGGCCCAGCCCAAACAAAACACAGTCCATCCCAACCAAAATGTTGGGTTTCAGCCCAACAAAAACAACCCAGCCCGCGTACAAACTCATGTTTTGCACGTTGGTCACCAAACTTGATGCTCTTGGAATATGATAAATGTGGGGGCTCGAGGGTGGTGAGACACCTCCAATGCCTAAATCAGTTTATTGATATTGAGAGAATTTTTGTTTATGAGAGTACGTGAGAGCAAATTCTAACCTAGGATTTGGCTTTTATACTTTATGCTGAGGTGGTTGTGTTAGGGGCGCCCGTCATCCGTATTGGGTACTATGTTGTCGTCTTTAATGCGATGTGGCTCTCTTGGGTGTCTTATGTGGCAGGTTGGTAGGGCTATACAAAATTCAGTCTGGACTGGCAAAACTGATTGGACCGAAATTTTGGACCAAATTCTAGACCAATTGGTTTCGGTCCCAAAATATATGGATAGATGAAATTCGGTCTGATCTCGAGGTCTACAAATTTTAGACCGAACCAAACCCTTATATATACTTTTTAAAAATATTTTTAATAATTTAATACATTATTTTTATATAATAATATATAAGTTAATGATGTAATTTTCATCTAATTTATTACCATTGACCATATAAAATAATATATGCTATCAATGAATAATAAATAATAAATCATGTTATAATTAATGTCATTATATGCAAATAGTTATTATAGCATACATCCATACATACTCTATTATTTACACTTAATTAAAATAATTAGATAATTTTTTTTTTAAATACCTAAGTTGCAAGTAAGCTCAAATAATCTATGTACAATAAAAGTATTTGATATTTATTAACATGGGCTTGAGCAAACACTAGCCACTATTACGTGAGACTCAAGTGAAATCATGGGTTAATTTTTATTATTTTATTTAAAAAATGAAAAAAGGAATAAAATAATTAGACCGAACCGAATGAATCGACTAGACTGTACCAGAACGGTAGTTATCGATCCGATCAGGTCCTTATGGATGTCTGGTCTGGAGAAAATGATGGACTCATGCTGGACTAATTTACAACCCTACAGGTTGGTGAGTGTGGCTATCATCCATGCAACTTTTCAAGGATAGAGGTTCCTGTTGAGATCCTATCCTGCATTCCGTATCTAACCCTTTAATGCGGCATAGCTTTGCTGTCACTTGTGTGCACAAGATCGTGTTAGAGTGAATGTGATCCCATTTTCCCACGTTGAACCTCTTCCTGCACTGGTCTGAGCCTCCTTCTCCTTATCTTGATTGGTGGGCCGGTCATGCTTTGGCAAGGCTAAGCAAAAATTTGAAAATTTGACTCCAAATCTGACTCCGCTCCGGTTTAGATTTGACTCTGACAAAATGGAGTTGACGTTAGACTTTTTTTTTTAAACTTTTTAGTCGGAGTTGGAGGTATCAAGTTAAAGGTATTGCTAGACCGACTCCAACTGAGATATTGTACATATGTTATAAAAATATTTATTTATCTATATATTTATTATATATACTATTATAGTTATATAAGTTGAACTTACATAGTTAAATTCAATAATATATTAGTATGAGCTAATTATTATAAAATAATACACTTATATTATAATATAAATAGACTAATGATAGTTTAATATATGTAAACATCATAATATTACTACCATACATAATCCAATATAGAAATAAGTTAGATACTAATATTTAAATAAGTCTAATATAATAAGTTAGTAACACATATATTAATTTACTAAAATATAATAACATATAATTAGACACTATAGTATAAGTTAGACACTAGTATAACATAATAGCATGTAATACTATAGTATAATAACATGTAATTAGGTACTAAAGATAATATGTAATTAGGTACTAAAGATTAAGTATGATAACATATAATTAGACATTATAGTATAAGTCTCACACATTTGTTTCTTAAGTGCACTTTCTCAAGAGTTCTTTAGAGGCTCTCTCCTTGGCCCTTAAATATTTCATACCTTGTGGATTAAGGGATTACTAATTGGATTGAATGTGTTCTATCCCCTTCTAGTTCTCTGAATATTCCCTTGGGTGGAGAGCATCAGTTCCAAAATTTTGCCATTGTTGCCATGGAAAACATCTGGTTCTTAAGATTGTGCATGAGTACATCAAACCAACTATGGAAAATATTGCAGATTGTGCCCTAAAAAATTTCAAAGATCATAGGGAAGCATGGGGCAATAAGCAATTGACTAACCCTCTGAATTGGAAGGCTATACCAAAAGGCCATTCTTTGCTAACTTTTGATGTAGCAATAAGGAGTACAGGCAGTACTACTGCAGCTGTATGCAAATAAGAGGACAGTGCTCTAGGTTTTGTGAACCAGCTTTATCAAAAGTTAAAATCCAAACCAAAGTGAAGCCACGACAATGTACACAAGTTTCAGAGAAGCCAAAGCCAGGTCTATAAAGAAAATCACAATTGTAAGAGATTCACAAGTGGCACTAATTAATGCGGCTGAGGCACCAGAAAAGAGTGCTAACTGGACCATAGAGCCCATAGCTAGAGATACGAGACTTCTCTTGAACTTCTTTAAAAGCTAGAGTTTAAAAAATATACATCAAGATCATAATTAATGTGCACATTTTATTGCGCACTGGACTGCTTCCACTAATCTGCCTAGAAGTATACCCCTTATCTCTATATTACCATGCTTGTTAGATTTTCACAATAAGAAAGATCCACCCTCTATTAGTCTGTAATAGAGTGAATTGTGATCCAAACCCTCAGTGGCAGAAGCAATAATTTTCTTTGGGAGGCCAATTTTTCTATCGCACAAGATGTTTGCATAAAATAAAAAAATATTACAAAATCATAAAGTATATATAAAATTAAATTTCGATAATTTGCCAAATAACGTAGAAATAAAATTTTAAAAATACAATTTAATGTCTATTTTAGATTTTTTACGACAATATTTTATAGAATAATATTCATTTATTATTATTTTTATAAATATAAAATATGTAGAAATAAATTTATTCGTAGAAATTATCAAATAATTTTTTAGGATACCATTTTTCATTTAGTACCGGTGAGGGTAGGTACGCTTCGCTCTGCCCCTTGCCCTAGAAGCCGTGCATTGTCTTTACGCACGAAAACGTATCTTCGAAGGGGATGCTGCATTCACAAAAACTTCTACCGATTTTTTTCACTGAAAGACGTAATTCCCTTTTTCTATTTTTAAAATCTTCTTAAACATTTTTAAAAATAAAAATTACTTCTTTAATCTTTATGTAAAAACTATTAAAAAAATTGATATAAAATGTGTACAAAATCTCACAGAGGAATATAGTCGACAAAAGCCATTGATTGGTTTCTTTTTTTAATTAATGGTTAAAAAAATATTTTTTAATGAGTTTGTCCTTTTGTTTTGGAAATGTTTAACGTTGGGTTAAAAAAAAATAGACGGTGGTTTCCCCTCGTGGGTGTGGCAGCACCTATATATATATATATATATAGACACACACATATATATCTAATGATATTCTTACACTTCATTTTCTATTCTTTTACTATCCAGTTACCTTTTTTTCTGTTTTTAATCTTTGAATTAGGACTGAAAATTTGAAGAAATGAGATTCTTATATAATTTAGAATAAAATAAATTTAATAAATTAACATAATTATGTTATTTAATTAAAATAAATTTAATTTTATAAAAATAATAAAATAGTAGTAGTAGAAGTATAAGATATCACTGTCATGATATATATAATATACTAGGCGAATGCATGGCGCCCACGGCTAATTTGCGTAAAAATTCTCGAGATGATGTCAATTCCAGAGCTTGCTTTCAGGTGAAATCCCTGCGTGTTTCCCTTTCTTCAATGTCCCTATCTCTCTCTCCCTTCCTTTGTTTTTTTCCACTCTTGTAATGCGTCACTGCTCAAAATTGTGAAGAGTGTGGATTCGTAAATTTTAGCAATGCGCAGCAGTCTTTTATGGTTGGTACATGATGCATAAAATGTGGAAAGGGTTTTTCAAGTCAGAAGCATTAATTGCATTGCATATACGTACGGTATATATATATATATATGAATAATACTAAACAGACGAAGGTATGTACGGACTAAATGGACGACTGCGGAAAGAGCATAATTACTTAGGATTGCAATACGTGATACAATTCGTTAATTTAATATAAATAAGATATAAAATTAACGAATTTAGATTTGATATTAATAAATTCAGATCATAAATTGACATGTTAAGACATGATTTGTTAACGTGCGGGTCACATTTTTTACTTAAAATTATAATTATATTTTTTTAACCCAAAAAAAAATTATCCTAATCTTATTTCGTATATCCTAACTCTCTTCCAAACCCTTTTTCTTTCAATTCTCAATTGAGTCAATTTTTACCAGTCATGATTACCTCACACACTTCTTCTTAATTGTAATTTTGATATTTTTATTATTTGAATTATAATCTTAGATTTATGTAATTAGTTTTATATTTTTAAGAGATATTATAATTTTAATTTTTATGTAAAATTATATTAATAAGATCAAAGAGATTATTTGGATTAATTCAATCCTTTTGTATAAATGGATTGACATGAATCAAAACAAATCATGTCATATCAATATATTTTTAATTAATTTATAATAAGTTAAAAAAATCATATTGTGTCAACTTATTATTTTACTGAATTGTATTAAGATTTAAAAATTTAATCCAATAAACTTAATTAATGATATTTAAATTGATTCGTATAATATATATAATTTAACACTATATTTAACATAATTTGTTAACACAATTTGACGTCCCTATATCATTACATATTATTATAGTTGCTCAATCCACACGTAAAGAAGACAGAATAAGGGGGTCAGCAGCCAGAATGAATGCAAGTGCTCGGGTGGGGCTGCATTTTTGGTTCATTTTATTATATGTGGGGCAGGCTAGGGGCTGTTAGAGGCCCCACAACTAACGATATGGATGGAAATAAAGAACAAGTTTCGAAAACAAAAGCCAAAATAGTGTGAGTTTCATTCTCTTATGCATAATTCAAAGTGCCCTCTTTTTTTGGAATCGTTTTCGTACGTAGAGTGCAGTGCAGTGGACGTGCTGGATCCATCGCCGCTCGTACTGCAAGTGGAGGTGCTCCTTGTACACAATATTCCTGCTTAGCCTTAGCTTCGTTTAAAATATGAAAATTAATATTTTAAATTATAGATTACATAAGCATTACATAATTTTTAAAATAAAATAAATACAGAATTTATATTAAAAGAATAAACTTTTAATATTAAATCTAATTCTTTTAAAAAAAAATTATGCGATACTTGCACACTCTACGATTGTATTTATCATTAATCGTTTGAGGCCCTTGAAGGTGTAGGCTTGATTGAGACAAAATGTACGCCAAATTGATTATCTAATCCAATTTGTAGTTAAAATTAAGATACTATAGTTGAATTTAGTCTTCAAAGCAAGCGGACAGAGACGCTACACAAAGAATTCAAAGGTTCGGATGGAAAAGACAGGAAGTATGGATCAGAAAGAGAAAAAAGAACGAACAAACAAACAAAAAAAAAAAAGAAAAAAGGGAGCAAAACAACATTAGTTGCTTTTATTTATTCCAAAACACCCACAAAATCACAACGTACACTAAATGCTTTTTTATTCTCTTGATTGTGTGAATAACGTGTGGCTTCTGCACTTTCAAGTTTTGAGCTTATTCGGTTGGATTTCGAGTCTGCTTTTAGTGCCCAAGCTAGCCGTGTAAACCTATTAAACTAATGGCATTTTCTTTCTTTTTATTTCAATCAATGATTGTGATGATCTAAACTTAACTAAACCTTTTATCTTATTTTATTATCAGTTGGTACGCGGTAATTGGGCCATGCACAGTAGTTAAATCCATTTAAAAACTTAGGTTTAATGCACTAGATATCTAAGCCCACAAGGGAGGCTCACAAGCCCATGCTCAGTAGGCCTCTATAGTAAAATTAGAGTTTTGAAACCCTAGAAAATTAGGACACACGCCTAACCAATTTTCCTTGTTGCCAAAGGTCATTCATTGAGACCCACTCTAGAAGCAAATGAATCTAGATGTGAAGTAAGGAAAATGAGGTGAGAGAAATTAGGGTTTGGAGCCCCACACGCCTACCCTAGAGTCTGTCTTACTTTTTGCCATTTGTCATGCATGCAAATGGACTTTTTGACACTTGTCACTAGTAGATTGAGCTTCTAGAAAATTGAAACGATGGATACCTATGGAGGTGGTGCCTAAGGCAAGCCAAGAGACAAGAAGGGCACAACAAACCCTAGAAGAAATTCAGTTTCTAGAAAGTTTGGCCAAGTGTTATGCATGCAAAGTAAAATGATGAAAAGGGAAGAAGGTGGCCTTGGGAAGGGGCGAAATCTTGCATGAAAGGAATGTCCTACACGCCTAAGAGCTTCTAGAAGGATCTTGTAAGATGCACACTTGAGGTGAAGGCAATAGGGACTTGTGCATTGCCACCTTTCATAATCAATCACACCATATCCAAGACATTGGAAGATGAAAGATCTTCTTGGGAAAGAGGAGTATTTGGGCCACCAACACTCCCACACACTAGACACACCACATGACACACATGCACACTTTTAGAAGATTGAGGAGGATCTTGGTTGGAAGAATGACTCTTTTGCCATTTGGTACATTGAATCAAAACACAAGATAAAGGGTAAAAGAGGAAGGTAGAGTTTCAGTTGTTGAGGAGCCATGCCACTTGTCCAAAAGGTTACTTTTGGTTCCCAACACAATCCAATGATGGAGAAAGGGAAAAGGCACAAGGATTTAGTGCCAAATGGCATCCATGCATAGAAGCTTTTATTTTTCAAGAGGGACTCACATGCCTATATAAGGGAGGAGTCAAAAACCTTGAGATATTTTGGTCACTTAGAGAAATTTTCTTGAGACATTCGGCCTTCTCACTTTCTCTCTACTTTCTCTCCAACCAAACACCACCCACGCCACTATCATTCCATTCAAACATCATTCCAAGTGCGTGTCAAGTTAGAGACACCATCTACAAAGAAAGCCATGCAAGGTGAGGAACCAAACAATTCATTTTCCTACACCTCACACACGGCCAAAGGAGAAAATTTTGGATTCTATGATATTTTCATAAACAAATGCTCAAACACACAAATGACCAAGAAAAGAGAAGGGCTTTCGGATTTGATGAAGTTTTCCACGTGAGTACACACACACATACCCTCAGATAGTTAGGGTTTCCTTTTTAAAAGGAATGAAGATCCAAACCTCATTTGCTTTAAGCTTATGAGAATGATGTCTTTGAGAGGGAGAAGGGTAACGACCTAAGCACTTGTTTAAAATTAGGGTTTTTATTTCATGGAGGTTTCGAACTTGTGAAAGGGAGTCTGAATCATTGGAGACTATTTATTGTCTTAAAGAAAAGTCAAGCACACGACACACACTCAGACACATGGATTAGGGTTTTTAAATAACCAATTCTGATGAATCTTAAACTATATTTTCAGCTTACTTATTATTGAATATTGGACATTTTGTAAGTAGACCTTTAACTTACTCTCGGATATTGCAAGTATATGATATGTAAACTCGTTTGGTTGTGTTTAATTTGATGATATTTTATCATGTCGTATATTCAGTGTTTTGAGTATTTTTCACTATGTTATTTGATTGCTTAATTATTATTTGATTTTCAACATGCAAATGAGTTGTGATGCTACATCTAGTACTCGAATTCACATGCTTTGATGTACATGTTGGTATCTGATGCCTATCCAAACTTATTAGAAGTTTTAAGTTCATGAAATGATTGCATATTCACATGCATGATTCGTCCATGTGTATGTTTATTAGTTATGTTTAACTGAGTGTATTAAAAGATTCTAAGTTCATGCAAAGATTGAATATTGTGTATACAATTACTTGTATGTTTCAGCCATGCTCATGTTTGATGCATTATCAAGTATGTTTGAAGCTCCAAGTGCATAAAACAAATGAATATCCATACATATTAAGGTTTACATGTTTCAGCCATGCATAGTATATGAGGAAATGTAATTGCTTTGTTCATTATCTGTTGGTTAAATGTCTTAGTTTAATTGAATGAGAACATGGTCACATGTTCTAATATTTTCAAGTCATAACACATAATGTATATGGTTGCATATAATTTTGTGATGTATGATTTGCATAAAGTCCTGACATACATAGGTACATGTTTCATGAAAAAAGCAAGGTATCATAGTCCATGTCACAAGTATTAGGTCTGTGAATTTTTTTTTTTTTTTTTTTTTAAAAAGTCATTAAAAGTTTTGTCACGATCCCAATTGCTAGAACGGGAGAATGCCTTAGTGGAACTCCTTTATCCACTTAGAAGTGTCTAAAATAGAGTGGTGGCTATTGAGTTGACGAAATACAGTCGACAGATCTCAAATGGTTCCTAAAAGGGAAAGGATACTGGAGCAGGATTGCACCTAAAACTAATGAGTGCCATATGGTGAAAGCGAAAATGTGAACTGCCATACTATATATGTTTAAGAATCAGACGTACTCACCTTAGTCAAAGTGGGCTGTTGGTTGATGTGGTAACTAACGGGAAACATACGGTGCGCAGGGGAGCCGTGAAGTATCCAATCATATATTTAAATTAAGATTAAGCCCTTGAGCTCCAAGATATACTATGTTATGTGAATGATCAAGAACTCAAGCTCGTATGTTACCTGTTTAAAAACCAAAAATGAAAAGACGTGTTTCTAAAAAAGGTCTCTGTTACATGTTATATATTCTATAAGTCAAAGTTGCATAAGCAGAGTTCATGTCCATGCATTCATTATGGTTTACTCTCGTATGTTTATGATATCTATTGTATATTATTTGTTTATTTACTAAAATTTCTCAAAATCTCACTGTGATAGTTTTTATTACCATTCCTCATCCAGAATAGTAGAAATTGTAACAGGAATGCAAGAATGAGACCATGGGGAAGCGCAAGAGGTAAGCTCCCTAGATACCTAGGCAGACCACAAAGAGCCGTGAAAGCTCATTGGAGCTATCCATATTGGATAGGTTGGAAGCTGCCTACCAGTTTATCATTGAAGTGTTGCAGCTCTTTGAAAAGCTAAAGAGGGTTTTGAACAAAGATAAGGCCAATTAGGAATGGCCTAGCTAGTTAGTGTTTTGACAAGGGATTGCAAAGACAAAAGAAGAAAGAATGTGTTTTGATGATTTTTAATGATGGTCCCATGTCTTTGGGAGTTTTTGAAAAACAACTATGCTTTGGGAAGGTTTATTTGAAATTAACTTTTTTTGGGATAATTATGCTTCGGTACTATGATATTTATTTTACCACCCAACCTATGTAGTAAAAGAATTTTTTTCACTACAATTTACTACATACTACTTGAACAATTGGTGCATTACATCTCATATATCATGTATGAAGAATATGTAGCTTTGTATTACATGTCCCGACACTTCAGTCACCGTCCAATCCCAAGCGAGGGCTGAGGGCATTACAATGATATATATATATATCGTTTTTGCTGAGTAAAAAGAATAGCTTGACTGGCTATTCTTATGATTGTTTTACTATGCCAATAGTTTTATTGTTGAGGTTACCTTCTTAACTACAAAGATGTGAGTTATCCCTCCCCTCCCCCCACCTCCCATTAGTGCGCAATTCTATTGAGTATATCACAAAAGATGAAAAATTACATTTTGCATCTCTCTAAAGTATCACAACTTTTTAACTGATCAAAGCCTAAGCTATCAAAACTGACAATTGAAATCCTAAGCTACTAAAATTCCGATAATATGTATTATAAATTGAGATAAAGCCCCTAGCTAGGATTATACCACTTACTCTTTTCTTTTCTTTTTTTTTTCTTTTTTAATGTGACAATTATTAGAATTTGATAGTTTAGAGTATAAATTCTGACTTTTGGTATTTCATATATAAATTAAATATGCATGTGCCATGTGTAGTCATGGTATATATGATGATGCAAATATATAGTTATTCCAAAAGATAAGTGTAATTAAACCGATTCTTTCATAATGAGTGTGTTCTCAACAGGCCAAACAATGCAACTTGATAAACATTCTAACTTTAATGAACAAAAATTTCACTTATTCATTTCCTTTTACTGTTTTCTTTCTTTCTTTTTGAGAAAGAAAGGAGACGATGGTCTTTAGCCCTATCCATAACCTTTAACATTAACTGATCATGCTTTTCTTGTCGAAAACACTAAGATATATGGTGTTTGCTAACCAATTTTTGATGGATTGAAGGAGCACATAGGTCACCAGCACATATTATGTGGCGGCTTGAAATGATGCAGTCGTGTATTGTGATCCATTGAATAGCATGGACTCTTTGCTCTACTCAAATCAAATGGAGCTTCTGATTATCATGCTCTTGCATATCATTTTGAATCTTCAATCCCTTTGTGGCTTGAACCCTTGACTCATGCGTAAACATTAGGGGTGATCAACCGGACCGAATATTTTGTCTAATCAGGTCCAGAACCTGGAAAATAGGTGAATCCGAGCGATTATCCCCCCAGATGACACCCGAGCGGGTAAGAAATACTCTTACCCACCTAGACCCAGTTATATAACCGGATATCCCAAAAAAATTTAGATGCACAAAAAGACGTCGTTTTGTGCATTTGAATAAACTCCACCTCAAAATCTGGACACTATTCAATCAACAAAAAATGATGAGTTGATTACCTACTCAAGGATGAGAAAGAACCAAAAGGAGATGGAACAAGAAGCATCTCTTGAGCAAACCCAAGAGTCTGACCCAAGTCCTAGATCAAGTGAAGATCCATCAGGTAACTATAATCTCGAAACTAATGATGATAGTGATTTTCCTATTGTTGTGAGAAAAGGTGTAAGATCATGCACAAAACACCCTATATACACATTTGTGTCATATGAAGGTTTGTCACCGAAGTTCAAAGCATTTGTTGCCAACCTTGACAACATCCAAGTTCCTAATAATATACAAGAAGCTCTCAGCTCACCTGAGTGGAAATCAGCAGTGTATGAAGAAATTCATGCACTTGAAAAAAATGGAACTTGGGAAATCTCAGAATTACCAGCTGGAAAACGCCCAGTAGGCTGCAAATGGATCTTCACAGTCAAATATAATGAAGATGGGAGTGTTAATCGATTCAAGGCACGGCTGGTTGCAAAGGGATTCACCCAATCATACGGAATCGACTATGAGGAGACATTTGCCCCTGTAGCCAAGTTAAACACTATTCGGGTTCTACTATCTTTGGCTGCAAACCTTGATTGGCCTCTCCACCAACTAGATGTCAAGAATGCCTTCTTAAATGGGGACCTAGCTGAAGAAGTTTACATGGAAATTCCTCCAGGATTTGAGACACAAACTACATGCAACAAAGTTTGTAAACTTAGGAGATCTCTATATGGGCTCAAGCAATCTCCAAGAGCCTGGTTTGAAAGATTCACAAAGGTAGTTAAGAAACATGGCTACTCTCAATGTCAAACTATCCACACTCTATTTGTTAAACACTCTCCTGCATGAAAGCTTGTTGTCCTCATTGTATATGTGGACGACATAATTCTAACAGGAGATTATGAAGAAGAAATCAACACCATCAAAAGTTTTCTAGTTGCAGAATTTGAGATCAAGGACCTTGGAAATCTCAAATACTTCCTAGGCATGGAGATTGCAAGGTCAAGAAAGGGAATCTCTGTCTCTCAAAGAAAATATGTCCTAGATCTCTTAAAAGATACTGGAATGCTCGGGTGTAAGTCGGCAGATACTCCTATGGATCCAAGTCGGCAGATACTCCTATGGATCCAACAACCAAACTAGGCGCTAAGGAAAATTGTGCACCCGTGGATAAAGGGAGATACCAAAGATTAGTGGGTAAACTAATATACCTATCTCACACACGACCAGATATTGGTTTTTCAGTCAACATGGTAAGTCAATTCATGAATAATCCAAATGAAGAACACATGGAGGCTGTGTATAGAATCCTGAGATACCTGAAACTAACACCAGGTAAAGGATTATTTTTTGAGAAGAACCAAAGAAGAGATATTGAAGTGTTCAGCGATGCAGATTGGGCAGGATCAGTACAAGACAGAAGATCAACTTCAGGGTACTGAACATATTTATGGGGTAATTTGGTCACATGGAGAAGTAAGAAGCAATCAGTGGTGTCAAGGAGCAGTGCAGAAGCTGAATTCCGGACAATGGCACACGGCATTTGTGAGGGAATATGGTTAAGAAGGGTGCTAAAGGAATTAAAGATTTCAGATGAAGAACCTATGAAAATGTTCTGTGATAATCAGTCAGCATTGCCAAAAATCCAGTACATCATGATAGAACAAAACATGTGGAAATTGATCGACATTTCATAAAGGAGAAGATAGAGGAAGGAATAATCAAGATGTTGTACGTGCCTACATGCCTTCAAATAGCTGACATTCTTACCAAGGCTCTACCAAGAAAGGAGTTTGATGATCTGAGTTCCAAGCTGGGGTTAATAAATATTTACCACCCAGCTTGAGGGGGAGTGTAGAATTATAAGGAGATTTAATTTGATGATCTGTCAGCAATGTTAGGGGCTAAGATTGAGGAGATCTACAGCTAACAGATCATGTTTTCTTATCCCATGATTTT
The DNA here is from genome assembly GCF_018687715.1 of Carya illinoinensis. Classification (NCBI taxonomy): domain Eukaryota; kingdom Viridiplantae; phylum Streptophyta; class Magnoliopsida; order Fagales; family Juglandaceae; genus Carya; species Carya illinoinensis. The sequence goes on from NC_056753.1 coordinate 7,323,608, forward strand.
AAGAGATTTAATTTGATGATCTGTCAGCAATGTTAGGTGCTAAGATTGAGGAGATATACAGTTAACAGATCATGTTTTCTTATCCCAAGATTTTAGGGGATTTGGTAGTCTGTTACCAAATCCGTAGATATGAGTTTCCATTTTTATAACTTTCTTTTTTAGGTAGTTTTGATTCTTTCCTAAGTAAGTTGTAAATATTCATCCCTAAAATAGATGAGTATTATCATCTATATATAGAGGGGAATGTAATCATTTTTATATATATTGGAATATTGAGTTTTTCCTTCCAATTCAATATTGCTTGAGCCCATATAGAAATCTCCTAAGTTTACAAACTTTGTTGCATGTAGTTTGTGTCTCAAATCCTGGAGGAATTTCCATGTAAACTTCTTCAGCTAGGTCCCCATTTAGGAAGGCATTCTTGACATCTAGTTGGTGGAGAGGCCAATCAAGGTTTGCAGCCAAAGATAGTAGAACTCGAATAGTGTTTAACTTGGCTACAGGGGCAAATGTCTCCTCATAGTCGATTCTGTATGATTGGGTGAATCCCTTTGCAACCAGCCGTGCCTTGAATCGATTAACACTCTCATCTTCATTATATTTGACTGTGAAGATCCATTTGCAGCCTACTGGGCATTTTCTAGCTGGTAATTCTGAGATTTCCCAAATTCCATTTTTTTCAAGTGCATGAATTTCTTCATACACTGCTGATTTCCACTCAGGTGAGCTGAGAGCTTCTTGTATATTATTAGGAACCTGGATGTTGTCAAGGTTGGCAACAAATGCTTTGAACTTTGGTGACAATCCTTCATATGACACAAATGTGTATATAGGGTGTTTTGTGCATGATCTTACACCTTTTCTCTTAGCAATAGGAAAATCACTATCATCATTAGTTTCAGGATTATAGTTACCTGATGGATCTTCACTTGATCTAGGACTTGGGTCAGACTCTTGGGTTTGCTCAAGAGATGCTTCTTGTTCCATCTCCTTTTGGTTCTTTCTCCTCCTTGAGTAGGTAATCAACTCATCATTCTTTGTTGATTGAATACTCATCATTCTTTGTTGATTGAATAGTGTCCAGATTTTGAGGTGGATTATTGGTTTGATCTTGAGGAGGAGATTCTAGGAAGTAAGGAGATTCAAGGAAGAGATTTTGAGGAGGAATGGATTCATGATTTAGTGATGGGCAGGGTTGGTCAGAATTAGGAGAGAAATGAGGTGATTCTTCAATATCCCAAAGCTGGTATTCCTGGATAAAATTAGTCTCCCCCTGAATATCAGATTTGGGGAAATAAGGTTGTTGCTCAAAGAATGTGACATCCATGGAGTGATAGAACTGTTTAATGACCGGTGAGTAGCACTTATATCCTTTTTGAGTTGGAGAGTACCCAAGGAAAATACATTTAAGAGCTCTAGGATCAAGTTTGTCCCTGTGTTGTTGATGGACATGGACAAAAGCTGAGCACCCGAAACCTTTGAATGGGATGGTGTAGATGAGATGAGTATTGGGAAAGGACTCAAGAAGAATTTGACAGGGAGTCTAAAAGTTCAGAATACGAGATGGCATCCTATTTATGAGATATGCAGCAATGAGGATGACTTCTCCCCAGAAAAATTTTGGTACATGGGTAGAGAACATTAAGGAGCGAGCAACATCAAGAAGATGCCGGTTTTTTCTTTCGACAATACCATTTTGCTGAGGAGTGTTGACACAAGAACTTTGGTGAACTATACCATGACTTAAGAGATAATCATTAAGAATGGAGTTGAAATACTCTTTGGTATTGTCAGTTTTCAGAATTTGGATTTTTGTTTGAAATTGTGTTTGGATCATGGTGTTGAAGGTTTTGAAAATCTGGTTTGTCTTTGATTTTTCTTTCATGAGGAATACCCATGTGAGTTTAGTGTGATCATCAATAAATGAAATGAACCAGCGAGAACCAGTAACAGTTTTGATCCTAGAAGGACCCCATACATCACTATGAATCATGGAAAAAGGTTGAGATGCTTTGTAGGATCGGTTAGGATAAGAATTACGAATATGTTTAGAAAATTGACAAACCTCACATTGAAACTCATTTGGATTTTTATTATGGAATAATGAAGGAAACAACTTCTCAAGATACAAGAAATTTGGATGACCTAACTTATAGTGCCACAACATAATTGCACTATCATTAGTAGACCGACTCACTGACAAAGAAATAGGACTACTGGACACTGAACAAGTAGATTGGTGAGTTGTTCCTTTAGGAGGATTAATAACCTCTAGAAGATAGAGCCCCGAACACATCTTAGCACTGCCAATCGTCTTCCCCAAGTCCAAGACCTGAAATTCACACAGATTGGAGCCAAATTTAGTAACACAATTGAGATCCCGAGTGAGTTTACTAATGGACAGTAAATTGCAATTTAATTTTGGCACAAGGAGAACTGAATCAAGAGTGATGTTCTCAGAAACTCTAATAGAACCTGTACCAGCCACCTTTGAGAGTGAACCATCGACTATTCTCACAGTTAAATTTTTATAGCATGGATTGTAAGTGGAAAAAAGCTTCTCATCTCCAGTCATATGATCAGATGCTCCTGAGTCTATAATCCATGGACTTAGCTTCTCCTTTTTAACATTTAGAGCACTCAAAAAATTACCTCTTTGTGCCAAGGAACCAGTACCAACCACAGTGGGGGCAAGTGCAGACAAGGATTGGCTGAACAATTTCTGTAAGACTTCTATCTGTTCCTTGCTGAAGGGAGTGGGTTCGGGTGATGGTTTTTCATCCATGGAGACGAGGTTGCCCCTTCCTTCTTTGTCATAGGCAAACCGGGAAGGCTTCCAGTCTGCAGGTTTTCCATGAATCTTCCAGCAGGTGTCCTTGGTGTGACCAAGACGTCAGCAATGATCACACCATGGTCGCCCTTTCTTTGGTCTGTGATCATTGTTGTTGGATGGATTTCCTCTAACTATAAGGGTTGAGCTCTCAGGATTTGTCACAGAATCTTGAGAGCCCATCATGATCTTCTTTCGACTTTCCTCTCTCCAAACTTCTGAAAATGCTTCCCAGATATTTAGTAGTGATTTGGATCCTAAGATTCTTCCTCGCACTTCATCGAGATTCTTATTTAATCCAATCAGAAATTTGTATATTCTTTTCCGTTCAATAATCTGTCTATACCTGATTCCATCATCCGGACAGCTCCAATTGTGCTCCTCAAACAAGTCCAGTTGCTGCCAATAGCGATTGAGTGTGTTGAAGTACTGAGTCACCGTTAACTCTCCTTGGCGGAAGTCATGGAGAACACTCTCCACCTCGAACAATTCCGACGTATTCTCATTGTTAGAATATGTTTCCTTGGCAGCGTCCCAAATCTCCTTTGTTGTTCCATAGAGAAGAAAATTTTCTCCAATGTCATTTGTCATGGAATTAATGAGCCATGACATGACCATATTATTTTCAGCATTCCAGACTTTGAACTTTTCATCCGTCTTGTTCGGTTTGGCAACAACTCCGTTGAGATAATCGTCTTTGCCCTTTCCGCATATGAACATCATTACGGAATGGGACTATTGAAGATAGTTGTTCCCATTCAGTTTGTGTCCTGTAATGGGCATGAGGTTACTATCTGCACTACTGTTGCTGGAAGCCATTGCTTCCTGATTGGAGGTGATTTTGGAAACGGTAGTAGTTGAATCACGTTTCCCGTATTTGGTCATATGAGGGAATTAGGGTTCAGAGAATGCTCTGATACCATATTGAATTGGAAGGAAAAACTCAATATTCCAATATATATAAAAATGATTACATTCCCCTCTATATATAGATGATAATACTCATCTATTTTAGGTATGAATATTTACAACTTAGGAAAGAATCAAAACTACCTAAAAAAGAAAGCTATAAAAATGGAACTCATATCTACAGATTTGGTAACAGACTACCAAATCCCCTAAAATCTTGGGATAAGAAAACATGATCTGTTAGCTGTATATCTCCTCAATCTTAGCACCTAACATTGCTGACAGATCATCAAATTAAATCTCCTAAAATCATAGGATAAGAAAACATGATCTGTTAGCTGTAGATCTCCTCAATCTTAGCCCCTAACATTGCTGACAGATCATCAAATTAAATCTCCCTATAATTCTACAAACTTCAACCCCTTCATTCACCACACTTCTCACCTCACTCAAATTTCAGCCCCTCGAGTCTCGACAATCCTCTCTCAGAGTCTCTCCCGAAACCCTAACTCTTGCTCAACGCTAATAGCTAGATTCGTTGCCGCTGTTGACTAGGCCGTCGTCTGTTAATTCCTTCATGTTTGCTAGGGTGTGTTCTTCTCTCTCTCTCTCTCTCTCTCTCTCTCTCTCTCTCTCTCTTCCCCCACTAAAATGACATGAAAGTTTTTTCTAGTCCTTCTAGGGAAATAAGATTTTCGAATAATCAATGAATAAAATGGATTTTGGATGTGATTTCTTATCAATATAAAATGAGTTTTGGGTTTGATCTTAAATAGGGACACAGATCTATCAAAAAGTTGCTCGAGTCAATGAATTTATTCTTCGGCTAAACTCACTAAATTCTTAATGCATGGATGTGTCAAATACGAGTTTTCTTCAACAATATTCATGTATGCATGCAACTGGAAAAATAGTCTAAAATGTTGGCTTATTAATGTGGATTTTTGTTTGCATTTTGTGATAGATATCCTTCTGAGTATAAAAAAAATTCAACAAATATCTACTTGTGTATTGATTTATTGGGTCCTATTTTTTCTTGTGTTCCTCTTTTACACACTTGACTTAGGCAAGTTTGACCTCTCAAAATTATGCTGCTATGATTTTAACAAAGTTATATTGGATTAATGGGCCGAGATTTGATAAATAATAGAATACATGTATCTTATTTGCATTTAGGATGTACTGTTTGTTAATTTGAGGATTGATTGTCATAGCTACTAGTTTGCAATTTTCTTGTGGGAAAATTACCCAGGTTCTAATTCTTCTAGAGCTGCTTCCATCCCAAAAAAAGATCCCTTAGCTTTTGAACAATGAACAAAGTTTCTGTGTTGGCAAACTTGAATTTTAGTTTCTCTACTCTAATCAACTATGCATAGCTTTAAAAATTGATACAAGCATAGGAACTCGTTTTTTGTTTTAATAACTAGCTTGCCATGACTTTGCTTGCCAAAGCTGAGAGGATTTGATGCAGGAGTGACAGCATGGTTTGTGACCTTTTGTGGCAATTTTATAGCCAAGTTAGGATAGCAACTTCATAACAGCAGACACCTTGAATATTTGTTCTTTTTTTGTGTTGCAATTCTGTCTTTTATCTTGTTGTTATCAATCTCTAATCACACAAAAACTTGCTGAAACTTTTATGCAACCTTAAACATCACTACATTACAAACCCTTGTGGTTGAGTCATTATAATTCAGAATTTATGGATGGAGCTGCATCACTTTATCTGTTTGCATTATATTTATTACAGTCGTATACATTTGTTGTGTTTTATAGTTAATTTATCCTTTTTTGTGTTTGTTTGGATATTATATATATATATATTTGTATTGCTGTTTATTTGATTTTTATTATATTTCTTTTTCTTTTCTTATATTTAAAACAAATAGAATGTAGTTTTGATGATAGTGTTGATGATTTTAACTCAGCTCATATTTCATTAGACATGGAAGAAGACACTAGTCCTTTAGTGCCTTCCTCCACGTATACCCCAGGCCTGCACCATCTCTCCCCCCCAAAGCCAAAAAGAATCAAGAAGTCTACCAACCAATCTCATGTATGAGATCATTTTACAAAGGTTGAACATGTTGATCCCATTGCACTTAAAACTCAATGCAATTATTAATTAAAACTTTATGCATGTCATTATAAAAATGGTATTTTATCAATGTCACACCACCTAGAATATTCTTATCCGAAGTCTTCCATTAGACAGAATAAAAATGTTAAAAAAGATAAATCACCATCATACACTGGAGTTAAAATGGATGGTAGATGATCTAGTCCTTAAATGTTAGGACAATATCATCGTGAAAAATTAAAGGCGATTTCTAATTTGTTTATCTAGTGTGAATAATCATTTAAGATTATAGAGCATCCAGCATTTGTTAAACTCTTGGGTTATTTAGAGCCTAAACACAATTTGTCATCCCAAACTACCTTTCAAAAAGAGTGTATTAGCTTATATAAGAAGGAGGAGCAAAAGTTGAAGACTTTGTTGAGCAATCAAAAAATTTATTTGACCACTGATATATAGACATCGGTGCAAAACAAGAATTATATTTGTGTCACATGTCATTATATTAATCAAAGCTGGATATTAAATAAAAAAATTATAATGTTTTTTAAGATTCCAAATCATAAAAGTGAAACCATTACTCGGATGTTAGAATCTTACTTAATGAATTGGGAGATTAATCGTCTTTGTACGATCACTGTGGATAATGCATTCTCTAATAATGGCGCTATTGATCATGTGAGGAAAAACATAAGAGATAAGGAGTTTACAATTTTAGAATGCGAGTTTATACATGTGCGATATACTGCACATATTTTAAACTCCATTGTATGTAATGGTTTAAAAATTATATATAATATTAGAGAAGCAATAAGATTTGTGATGTCCTCACCAACAAGACTTGATATGTTTAAAACATATGTAAAGGAGCTAAATATTGTGTGAAAAAATGGTGTCTAGATGTTCCTAGTAGATGGAACTTCACATATCTAATTCTTAGTATTGTTGAAAAATATGAAAAAACTTTTGTCCTAATTGAAGTGAGAGAGTCATAGTTTTTGGCACCTCCGTTTGAAGATTGGCAAAGGACTCGTAATTTTATTAAGTTTCTAAACGATTTTTATGATGTTACTTTGAAAATCTTCAGTTAATCTTACGTGACATCTAATATATTATTTCAATAAATTTTTACAATTAAGCACAATTTGAACAAAATGGGATAGAGTAGGAGATAATATGTTGAGGAGAATGGTGTCTAATATGAAACTTAAGTTTGATAAATATTGGGGAAACACAAATAAGATGAGCATGATTGTTTATGTAACTTTTGTCCTTGACCCTCGATATAAGACTACAGCCTTGCCATATTGGTTAAAAAGATACAAAATGGATGAATGCGGAGATAGAATTGAGGCCAAGGTAAAATTGTTTATGAATAATTGAACAATACCACAAGTTTCATGGGTTAGATAGTGGAAGAGTAAATATGGCCCATAAAAGTTTCTCGAGTATTATTGGTGACAACTTAGACTATGAAGATTTTGATACATCTTTAGATCAATATCTTGAGAGGCAAAACAATTCGGTATTTAGCTCAGACATGGAGAAGTATTTGTCGAATGTGATTGAACCAAAAGTACTCAAGTTTGAGATTTTGGATTGGTGGAAGAAGAACTCATTTAGATATCTCATCCTTGCAAAGATCGCACTTGATATATTGATTATATATGTTTCCACTGTCACATCCTTGCAAAGATCGCACGTATTATTGGTGACAACTTAAACTACGAAGATTTTGATACATCTCTAGATCAATATCTTGAGGGACAAAACAATTCGGTATTTAGCTCAGACATGGAGAAGTATTTGTCAAATGTGATTGAACCAAAAGTATTCGAGTTTGAGATTTTGGATTTTGAGATTTTGGATTAGTGGAAGAAGAACTCATTTAGATATCTCATCCTTGCAAAGATCGCACGTGATATATTGATTATCTATGTTTCCACTGTCATATCCTTGCAAAGATCGCACGTATTATTGGTGACAACTTAGACTACGAAGATTTTGATATATCTCTAGATCAATATCTTGAGGGGCAAAACAATTCGGTATTTAGCTCAGACATGGAGAAGTATTTGTCGAATGTGATTGAACCAAAAGTATTCGAGTTTGAGATTTTGGATTAGTGGAAGAAGAACTCATTTAGATATCTCATCCTTGCAAAGATCGCACGTGATATATTGATTATCTATGTTTCCACTGTCACATCTGAGTCCACATTCAGCACCGGTGGATGTATAATAGATCCATATCAAAGCTCATTAGCGCCGGAAATTGTCCAAGCACTAATCTACAAACAAAATTGGTTGACTTATAAACCACTCAGTTCTTGGGAAGTGGAGGAGCATATAAAAGACGTTGACATCAAAGGTAAATACTTTTATTTATTAATTTTGATTTTTTATTACTAATTTATCCATTTAACTTAACCTTTACATTTTTTTTCTACTTAAGGTAACCATCTTCCTTCAACTTCAGTAACTTAACTTTTTGTTCTTGACGGTGTGAACTTTGAAGCATTTGACTTTGCATCCATTGCATATTCAATCATGGTACGAGGCCTTAGGTAGTATCAATTCTCAAATTTCTTCGTGTGGGATTTTAATTTATACAAGTTGATTTGACTGATCATTGTCTTTCAAAATTTTAGTTTCTACTGTGACCGATGCTACATGGCAATCACTTGTCCTCGAGGCTGAAGGGCCTGTTCTTGTTGAGTTTTCTGCATTATTCTTTTGAAAGTTTTTCATGGTGTGTTGAATATCTGTCATCTTTTTGTATAATTCTGGAAGCTTCATGTACCAAGTTTTCTTTTTGATCAGATGACCCTCTCTTGTAAATCTCAATTCTTTTCATTTATTTCTAGGATGATTATTTAGATTGCTTTAGAGATCCTGAAACAATTAGCAAGGTGAGACCCAGAATGATGTGTTTATCCATATTTTTTTAATTGAACTCCCCGTCCATCCGTTTAGTTCATGGTTTACTTTGGTCCTTTCTACCATCAAATCAGAACAAACATTGAAGATTTCAAGTGTTCTTGGTTGGTGGTAAAAGCATTGGAGCTAAGCAACGAGGAACAAAATAAAATGCTACATGTAAGAAGGAACTTTCCTTGAACCTTTTGTCTTCCTTTCCTTATCAACATTGAGATTAACTTGGTCCTTGAATGTTTGTTTCCAGGAGAACTACGGGAAACCAAACCCAGGCAATGTCACAAAAAAGCTCTCTACAAAGAACTTGATCTTCAGGTACCTCTTAAAGCAACTCCTTAAAATATACAACTAAATCATTAATGGGTAACAAAAATATGTTTTTGCTTGCTTTTCTCATATCCAGGAAGTCGATCTTACTCATTGGATTATCTATTTTAATTTATGGTGTTTGGTCATTAAGTTTTTGTTTGTCCATGATCTTTATTTTCTATAATCCCAACTTGATAGGGTGTATTTGCTGAGTATGAGCGCAAGAGCTATGAAAATTTGATAGCCTATATTGAAGCTCATCCGAGCAAAGCAGTATAGGCAGTGTTGAAGTCATTCTTGGGTAAAATATACAAGAGGCAAAAATAAAGTCGGTTGAGAGAAAGAAAGGTTGGAAGATGCATGCCAGAATAGTCATAGCCTTTTATACTGATTTGTATCTCTATGTTTCCCATTAAAAAGGAATAATCTCATTATATTCTTGTAAACAACAATATTATGTATTTTGCACTTTTATTTATTTTGTTCTTTAATTTTTTTTAAAAGACTATTAAAAAGTGTTTAAATTATTTTTAAAAAAAGATCTAGGTAATTTAAACATGATATCAAAATTAATAATAAAAAAATCAAAATTAACAAATAAAAGTATTTACCTTTTATGTCAACGTCTTTTACATGCTCCTTCACCTCCCAAGAACTAAGTGGTTCACAAGTTAACCAATTTTGCATGTAGATTAGTACTTGAACAGTCTCTAGTGTTAATGAGCTTCGGTTGGGTCTATTACACGTCTACCGTTGCTAAATGCGGACTCAAATGCAATGGTGGAAATATAGATGACCAATATATCACATGCGATTTTCGCAAAGATAGGATATCTAAATGAATTCCTCTTTCACCAATCCAAAATCTAAAACCCGGGTACTTTTGGTTCAGTCACATCCGACAAATACCTCTCCATCCTCGAGCTAAATACCAAATTGTTTTGCCCCTCAAGATATGGATCTAGAGATATATCAAAACCTTCATAGTCCAAATCGTCACCAATAATACTTGAGGAACTTTTATGGGCCATATTTACTCTTCAACTATCTAGCTCATGAACCTTGTGGTATTGCTCAATCAAATGATTCATGAGCAATCTTACTTTGGTCTCAATTCTATCTTCGCATTTATCCCATTTGCATCATTTTAACCAATATGACAAAACTATAATCTTATATCGAGGGTCAAGGACAAAAGCTACATAAGCAATCATATTCATCTTATTCGTGTTCTCCCAATATTTATCAAACTTAAGTTTCATATTAGACACCATCTTCCTCAACATATCATTCCCACTCTAACCAATTTTATTCAAATCGTGCTCAATTGTATAAATTTATTAAAATAACATATTAAATGTCACGTGAGATGAGCTAAAAATTTTCAAAGTGGCATCATAAAAAACTTTTAGAAACTTAATAAAAATACGAACCCTTTGTCAATCTTCAAACAAATGCTCCAAAAACTGTGGCTCCCTCACTCTGATTAGGACAAAAGATTTTTCATATTTTTCAACAATACTAAATATTAGCTATGTAAAGTTCCATCTAGTAGGAACATCTACACACATCATTTTTCCACACAATATTCAGCTCCTTTGCACATGTTTTAAACATATCAAGTCTTGCTAGTAAAGACCTCACAAATCTTATTGTTTCTCTAATATAATTTATAGCATCATATATACTTTTTAAACCATCACATATAATGAGGTTTAAAATATGTGCAACACATCGCATATGTATAAACTTGTCTTCCAAAATTGTAAATTTCTTATCTCTTATGTTCCTCCTTACATAATCAATAGAGACATCATTAGAGGAGGCATTATCCACATTGATCGTACAAAGGCAATTAATCTCCCAATCTATCAAACAAGACTCTAACATCTAAGCAATAGTCTCACCTCTATGATTAAGAATCTTTTAAAAAAAATTATGATTTTCTTGTGTAATATCCAACTTTAATCAATATGATGACACTTGACCTAAATATAATTATTATTTTACACTGACATCCATATATCGGTGGTCAAACAAACTCTTTGATTACTCAACAAAACCTTCAACTTTTGCTTTCCCTCCTTTAAACCAATACACTCTTTTTTTAAGGTGATTCGGAATGGCAAGTTATGTCTAGACTATAAATAACTTAAGAGTTTAACAAATTTTCGAATGTTCTATAACCTTGAATGGCAATTCACACTGAATAAACAAATTAGAAATCATCGCCTTTAATTTTTCACAACCATATTGTCCTAACATTTGAAAACTAGATCCTCTACCATCCATTTTAACTCCAGTGTCTGATGATGATTTATCCTTCTCAAGATTTTTATTCTGCCTAATGAGAGAATTCGGACAAGAATATCCTAAGTGGTGTGACATTGAGAAAGTACTATTTTTATAATGGCATCCATAAAGCTTTAAACAATAATTGCATTGAGTTTTAGGTGCAATGCGATCAAGAAGTTCAACCTTTGTAAAATGATCCCATACATAAGATTGGTTGATATTCTTCTTAGCTATTTTTGGCTTTGGGGGGAGAGATGGTGCGGGCCTGGGGTTTAGGATATTCATGGAGGAAGGCACTAAAGGACTAGTGTCTTCCTCCACGTCTAATGAAAAATGAGCTGAACTAGAACCACCAAAACTATCACTAAAAACTACCTTCTATCTATATTAAACATAAGAAAAGAAAAAGAAATATAATAAAAATCAAATCAACAATAATACAAATATATATATATCCAAACAAACACAAAAAAATAATATGAATTAACCATAAAATACAACTAACATACACAGCTGTAATAAATACTGTGCAAACAGATAAAGAGCTGCAGCTCCATCCACAAATTCTGGATTATAATGACTCAACCACAAGGGTTTGTAATGCAGTGATGTTTAAGGTTGCATAAAGGTTTCAGAAATTTTTTATGTGATTAGAGATTGATGACAGGCAACAAGATAAAAGACAGCATTTCAATACTAAAGAAAGAACAAAACTTAGAAATGTACAAGGGCATGGTCTAAAGATCAGAAAACAGAACCTCTTGGAATGATCATGAAGATATCTACCAGGCACTGGTGGATGGATGTTTCGGGTCAAAGCATAAGCTCTTAGATTCAACATGATTACTTGATGTGTATCGGGAAAGGTAGCTATGATAACCAGAAGTTTCATGGCAGCTACAGATAATAGCTTACTTGGCGTGTTCAAGCAGCTAACTTAGGATCCACTGTTCCAGTCGAATTGCCTTCTCCCGTTAGAACATGGTCTGGATCCTGCACATAAAATACACATGGGTGAAACGCATTTAACAAACAATAGGAGTTAAGATAGTTGGAATCTACCTCCATTCCCCATTTAATGTAATCTGGGGATTCACAGGCCTTATATTCATCAACCAAACTCTCAATTATGTCTCTTGATTCATCAAATTCTGAAAGGTCATTGTCCTGTACAAGTTTAAAATTATATTTAAATAAGACCCAAATGTAATATCAGAACTCAACAAAGTTGACAGCCTCAAAGCATTTTCTAATTTATCACCAAATTACTGTCTCGTTAGAAAAGGCATACGTCAACAATTAAAGCGCTTATTGCTTGACTATTTTAAGAAGTTCATTTTTTTTTTATAAGTAACTATTTTAGGAAGTTCATTGATAACTGCAGATAAGATATATCGCGAATCCAATAATAATATATTCTAATGAAATCAATAAAGCCTACCCAAGCATTGCAATGCACAAAGGATAGAAAGAAAACACATCAAAATTTTAATTGGTGCAGTGTCCATGACAGACATTTACTCTGAATTGAAACTACTAAACTTACAATGATGGCAACTTACAGCAAACATTGGGAATTTCCGGTAGTTGTCAAGAAATGCTTGCTTCTTTCTTAACTTCTCGTACTGGCTCAAACACTTGCTGAAAAGGTGCCTGATACTAGTATGGCTAGCTAGCATAAGACCACTGACCTAACAAATACAAAGCATACCAACCTTATTGCTCATCTCAATACTTATTTTCAATTATCACTCAAGTTTAAAAGATAACAGGGAGGCCTGTTTTCAAAACTGTTTAAATCAACATTAATGGAAATGTAAATTCCTGAAAACTTTTGAAGAAAAGACATGGACAGAGAAAAAAAAAAGGGAGAGAGAAAAAAGAACAAGGAATCTTACCCTATGAGCAGTTTGAACATATGGAGACTTTCTAGACAGAGCAACCTACCAAGAAAAAAAACAGATAAATGATTGTGTAACTAAGTTCAAAAGAAGGGTTTAAGCATCAGAAGTAATTGTTTTTAATCTGGAAAGAAACCTGAATGCTTGCAGGGCCCCACTCAATGAAGTTAACAAGCTTTCTTTCGCGTATCCTCTGCAAACTCTCGTGAACCTGATCACAGAGAAGGCAAATAACAAGAAGTGGCATTCTCGAAAATCATCCCCATAATTTTTCCATTTAGAGAGTCCTGATAGCTTAACATATTTCCAAGGTCACAACCACAAAATTAAAGAATATCAAGCAGCTTAACCCCCTTTGCCTTAATTTTTTCACCTGTAAAATTTTTTTTTTCTTTTAAATTTTAAGATTATTGATGTAGTCTAAGAAGGATTGATCTGTTTGGTATGAAACGGTTGGATCTCCACCTAGAAATAACACAAACTTTAGAAAAGGAGGAAAAGTAGTAAGCCATAGTGTACTGAACTAAGAGAATGTGGGCCACAGGATACTCTAGATATGGATATGAGAAACTTTACACATGAACTCTGATCTTAATAAACATTATTTATGGCCAAAAGTCATAATGAAAATGAGTCCTAAGTATATTCCATCCAATAAAAAAAAAAAATGCCAGCTTCTCAATACAATTAGCCATATAGAAATTCCTAGCTTCTCGTATAGGAATTGTGAATATTACCTGAGTAGGGTCGACTTCCCCTTGAATGATATTCAATATTGATATATACTTTGCTTGACTGGCCTCTTTTGTTCGAGCATATGAGGAAACCATAATATTTTTTGTCTACAGAAAAGATATATGTCAAAAGACTGCCAAACCCTGCATGTATGCAAAAATTATATGCAACGATTCTTGCCTGCAAAAGTCTTCTCATAACATCAAGCACGGTGGTTTTGCGAATCAAGTTAGCCTACCAAAAAGAGAGTTGCATCAGATTCAGATAAAGTACCTCTTTGGAAGTATAACAAAAACCCAATTCAAAAACTCCCAGCAATATGATACGGCAAAATTATCAAAGAGAGGAAGAGAACGAGATGAAAAGATAAATGGCATGCATATGTGAATTTTACCTGGCGCTCCACTGTAAGTGGTGTATATCCTGTCATTAGAAAGTGGCATCTTGGGGTTGGAATTAAAGAAGCAAGAAGGCCAACCAAGTCATTGTTCATATAACCTGGATATCGCAGAGTGGTTGTGCTGGCAGACATTACAGTGGAAACCAAAGAATTTGTCTGAGCAAAGGTAGGATTTGATAAATGAAGACGTTCCACACAAATTCTATTCAATGCAGTATTATCAAGAACAACAACGCAATCAGCATTTAATGTCAGTCGCTTGAGTGTCAAAAGTGAGTTGTAGGGCTGGACCACCACATCACTTGTCTCCATCTGGTTAGGAAATACACTATATGTCTGAACCAGTTTTTTGCTGTAGCGATCGTTAAGAGTTTCCAGCAAATATGAACCCATACCTGCATTATTTCAATTGAGAGCACTCAGTAAATGCACAAAGAAGGGAGCACTTTAAGCAGTAATATGCATACCATCATGCAAATACTACAAAACATGAAGGGCAAAGGATCCGGGTCATTGAGGCAAAATTTTGACTAGATGATTCTAATGATGCCGAAGGTAGCAAGTGAGTTCATTTTTTATACATCTTTAAGATGCTGAGGGCAATCTCAATTTAGTTCAACTTCAGCAAAAACAACGAGGAGCTTAGTTCACTCTATACACCAGAATTATATATCAATTGTGCTCTCCAATGAACCCAATACCAAAGGGTAAATTATCATCTTTACATTAACTAATCAGCAACATAATGATAAGGAAGATGCACAAAACATTTGGTTTATGTAAGAACCGTAAAGACAGAGAAGTAAAGAACCTGAGCCTGTTCCTCCAGCGATAGAGTGGCATAAAACAAAACCCTCAAGACTATCACTCCCATCTGCTTCTCTATCAATCATGTCCATTATATCCTCTTCAACACCCTTCCCCTAATCAGACATTAACCACCATATGAACAAATCAGACCATCAACGCCCTATGCATGCCAGTGAAATCTTAAAATTTTTAAGCCTATAATCAGAACTACTTGTGATCTTTCTTGCAAACTCCAAATAATGATTCTCTAAATAGTGGAAGTATGACTCAACAGAAATTCTCACGATAAAACATTAATTTCAGGTATGAAGGTGTGAAACACTCAGCAAAGAATCTTTCATTTAATAGAAAAACTTAACTAATAATCTGATACTGAACCATATATTGGTATTGAGTCAAAATATCGAAGGATTTAGCATATATCTTTATTAACAGATATCATAAATCCCTGCTTTAGCCAGCTTCAGACCCACCAAAAAAGTGAATATTTTTTCAACACCACAAGAACTTCAGTCAGTTAACATGCAACCATATTAAAGCTGGATTGGTAGAATGGACAGTACACATTCAAGAAGAAAATGAACCAATATGCAAATATCCAATCACGTAAGAGTAAAGCTTTGAGTACACTGAGAGCTGTCATAATATTGGCTCAATATCTAAAGATACTGTCATGGAAACAAAATAACAAACCTGATGATAACCACTGGCCCAATTATTTCCTGCGCCTCCTCCATGATCTGAAAGAAAGATGTTCTCGTGATTGTAGAGGTTTCTATATTCGCTATTTTGGATTCCATTAATTACCCTGGGCTCCAGGTCAATCAGCAAAGCCCGTGGGATGTAGTGCTGATCATCAGCTTGATAGAAAAATACATCTTTCCGGTCCCCTCCCTGCGGCATCTCTAACTCGGTAAATAATTATAAAATTTAAGTCCATTAGTAGAATAAAGAATACCTGTTGACAATAAGAATCCTTTGGTCAACACCGAACAAGGTTTTACAGTTCCAATTTACCATTACAAGTAATTCGGCATTACCTTAATGATAAATTAGGAATAAAAAAAATGGAAACTCTGAATGAAAACTTACATCCAAGTATGCAAATTAAAACTTCATCTGAACCTAAAACACACACTTACTTCCATTTCCTCTCTCATTTACTATAAAAATACATACTCGTACACATCATCTCCAACTCAAACACATCAATAGACACATAATACATAATTTACGCGACTTAATTAATATATCTATAATTTGATTAAATTACTTTAACAATTCACCATCGGGACTCAAATAGGCCTAAAACAACTACTTGGGAAAAATTTTGGGCTACTTTTGAACCCCAACTTGCTTTCCCCCAGCACAATTTTCTCAGCAGCCAATTATTTAAAAATACGCGTGTGTGAGCGCGCGCATATAAGCACAAAGGGAAAAGGTACGAGTGTAGAGAAGGACCTGAGTGGCAAAATCTTCGAGAATGCCTTCCTTGCTGATCCCGTGCTCGAGGCAGAGCTGCTTCCAGAACTCCATGCCGATCTGGTTCCCGCATTGTCCAACCTGGAGGGTGATGATCTCCCTCGGCATTGTTTTCCCTCTTCTTCCCCTTTTCTCAGGAAACTAATTAACTAGGGATCTGGATCAGACCAGAAAGAGAGAGAAGCGGGACTTCTCTGGCGCGAGGAGATTTTTGAAAGGAGAAGATCAGTAGGGAGAGAAGTAACGTAGGGTTAAAAACTTGTTCTTTCTATTTAATTTTAAAATTGGGTGGTGCTACTCAGCTCCGAGTTTGTCACTCAAACTTTTATAAGTGAAATTGTATTTTTTTTTTTAAATAATTTTTACACATTTTTAGATATTTTTAAAAATAAAAAATATATCATTTTATTAATAATTACTTTTTTAATTATAAATAAAATATCGGATCGATAATTTTGAGAAAACAAACTCATTAGATCAAGTATTATTTTCCTTTAAAATTAAGATAAACTCTATTTTTCCATTAAAAACTTTTTTTTTTCCATACAGTGGTAGGGTTTGAATATGTTTTTCTCATTTAGAGACAAGGTCTTATGCCATTGGTCTAAAGGATTTTGGCATTTTCCCATTAAAACTAGAAAAATTGTTACTCATCATTTTTTCCTTTTACGGTTTATTAACGTTGCAGTTCAATGGTTAGAAAATTATTTATCACACCTGCTCACTTAAGCATTTTCTTTTGGTACTTTTCTCTCTTTGATGATTGACTGGATAATATATACCCTTATGTGGTAAATCAATATCTGATTTATGTTAGCTACAATGCTCAAACCAACAAATCTAATCTATCGCATAGATTTTTGAATTAAGTAATTTTGAAGTAAAGTTAAATCTATCTGCTCTCGTGATCACTTTAGACTAATAAAAAGTTAACTTGGGATGTGATAAAGTGTTAAAAATGTATAATTAAGTCACTTAAGTGAAATTTATTTTATCAAAAAGTTGAGTACTTAATTATGTATCAAATTTTAAGATTAAATGTCAAATTAATTGATGTCAATTTTATGCACACAAAAGTTTCATATTTATCCTTAAAATAATTAAACACTTATATCAGGGCATTTATGGAAAGGAAAAAAAATAGTCATGAGTTATGAGCTTCACCCTTGAGCCGACATTCCAAAAAAATAAAAGAGAGGATGTGGTCCCAAAATGCAAAACACGGCTCTGGACGTGAGAGCACAGCACGACATGCTGCCAAGGAGCAGAGGAAGTGCGCTGGAACGAAACAGCAGAGCGGATCATGAGTGATATTCTCGCAGAGGGGGCATGAGCGTGATGGAAAGGGAGGGAAATATTGAATCAAGAGGTGCAGAACAGGGCGTAAAAAAAATAAAAAACAAGAAGTCGTGAGGAAGTGCGCTGGAACGAAACAGCAGAGCGGATCATGAGTGATATTCTCGCAGAGGCGGCATGAGCGTGATGGAAAGGGAGGGAAATATTGAATCAAGAGGTGCAGAACAGGGCGTAAAAAAAATAAAAAAAAAAGAAGTCGTGAGGAAGTGCGCTGGAACGAAACAGCAGAGCGGATCATGAGTGATATTCTCGCAGAGGCGGCATGAGCGTGATGGAAAGGGAGGGAAATATTGAATCAAGAGGTGCAGAACAGGGCGTAAAAAAAATAAAAAAAAGAAGTCGTGAGGAAGTGCGCTGGAACGAAACAGCAGAGCGGATCATGAGTGATATTCTCGCAGAGGCGGCATGAGCGTGATGGAAAGGGAGGGAAAAATTGAATCAAGAGGTGCAGAACAGGGCGTAAAAAAAAAAAAAAAAAAAAGAAGTCGTGAGGAAGTGCGCTGGAACGAAACAGCAGAGCGGATCATGAGTGATATTCTCGCAGAGGCGGCATGAGCGTGATGGAAAGGGAGGGAAATATTGAATCAAGAGGTGCAGAACAGGGCGTCAAAAAAAATAAAAAAAAAGAAGTGCACCAGTTGATTTTTATTTTGTGTTTCATATCCTTCTGCTTAAATTGATTTTGCGGAGGATCTGGGATGTTGACAGGAACTTTCGGTTCCAAGATGTTGGGCTAAACTTCTAAGTCTAAGTCTAATTATTCCGAATCTTATATTACAATCAAACATCAGCTGTGCCTTACATCAACAATAAATCAAAATCATAAAGAAAAACTCCAAACTTTGCACAAATGTGGACTACTTTGCAAGCCTAGATAAAACGGGAGCATTTCATCTAAGGGGAAGTTCGGTCCGATCTGGGAAAGTTTGGTGGACTAGATCGAACCTATTCGGTCTGAGGTTTTCTCACTATGGACCGGACCGAACTCCCAAAGGACCAGGCCGGTTTGGTCCAATCGGTCCGTTTAGTCCACCCTAAACTTTTATTTTTTTTTAAATCCAAGAGCATTTTGTTTAATATTTATGTAATTATATTATGATATATTTAATATATATATATATATGTATAGTATACTATTATATGTATTAGTAATTTGCTAATACTATTAGCCTATTAGTATATAATAAATTAGTAATAGTTATTAACTTATTTACTATAACTAATAATATACAAGTATTAATACTATAACTAATAATTATATGTAATAATAGTAATACTATATGTAATACTAGTTTTACCATATCTCTTCAAACTCCACACATTGATTAATAATTAGACTATTAGTATAGCTATATTATATTAATAATATTAGTTATGTACATACTTCTTATCAAATTATTATATATAGTAAAATAATTATATAAAAATATAACAAAAAATATTTTATACATATTGTTCTAGTTTTGTTTAACCTCCCTTGAAATAAATTCTTGACTCCGCCGCTGATTAAGACATCACGAACTTCATTATCGTTCGCATGCATGCATGCAGCAAATATTGGATTATCAATATAAATTAATAAAAGCATAAATTCTATAAATATATGTATATTTACATATATATATATATGTGTGTGTGTGTGTGTGTGTGTGGAGCCGAAGGAATATTGGATAAACTATCATTTTTAGTAGTTTATTGTGCAAGCTGATCGATTAATGTCGCTTATTTCATTGCTTATTAGCTGATCCCAACTTTGTCGTTTCATGTGTTCTGGGTAATCACTCGTGGGGTCACTAGCTGTGTTTAATAGGGTTGGAACGAGAATATATATAGGAGAGGTTAAAATTATAAA
The DNA here is from genome assembly GCF_018687715.1 of Carya illinoinensis. Lineage (NCBI taxonomy): Eukaryota > Viridiplantae > Streptophyta > Magnoliopsida > Fagales > Juglandaceae > Carya > Carya illinoinensis. Next base: position 7,343,500 of record NC_056753.1, read on the forward strand.
ATTATTATTCTTTTCGGGGATTTGATAAGAATCAACTTTTCATCCTCAGGTAGAAACTACAAAAAATGCTTGTTTTGAGGCTTTTAATTAATTAGATACACCCCTCATGTATCATGTATACAATATATATATATTTATTTATATTTTTGTGGGTAATCTTTCATGCATTTGTACACTAGCTCGCTGGCTATACAGACGTACAGGCATGATAGTTGCGTAAAAAAAAAAAAAAAAAAAAAAAAAAGTTGTCATTCGGTATTAATAAAAGTGTAATGTTACATCTGATAGTAGAATACATAAATATTATATAATTATTTTAAAAAATAATAAAATTTATTATTAAAAAATTAATTTTTTTTATATGAATCTCGTATTTATTTATTTTCTTTAAAATGATTGTGTGGTACTTGCATAATCCCAATTGCGACTATAATTTTTTTTAATAAAATGTTACCTGGTTGCCTTCTCTTATACAAATTTTTGCATGTGTGATCACCTAGTACTTATTATTATTTTTGTATTGGTGTTAGTCTTTAAAGTATTTTAATTCACTATATATTTATTTGTTTTCTTCTGCAAATCACTATAAAAAAAAAAAACAAGTTTTTACTACTAAATTTTGCATCTAAAAAGATTATTTCTAACAAAAACGAGTATCATTTTTCTTGTAATGAAATTAACAGATCATCAAGTGAAGGTCTTGGTCAACATGACTTGCATGCATGGGAGTTAACTAGGTCAAATTCATTAGAATGTCTACGGATATGGATCAAGATTATCTGACAATGGTAATTGCTAAGATCATCAGTGACATTGTGGACAGGTATACAAAGATGGTGGGACATCGGTGTACAAGTTGATGCTAAAGATGATTCCGGGCTTTCATCGATAGTAGGATAATGATGTATCTGGGTGCGATCATACCAATATATTAGATCCCATTAGAACTTCAGAGTTAAACGTATTTAGACGAGAATAGTATTAAGGTGGGTGACTTCTTGAAAAATTCTCGTGTTGCACCTCATTTAAACAAAAAAAAAAAAAGGGGTAATGATGTACAAAGCTGTCACATCGGTTATTATTCACATAAAAGTAATTGTATTTTTACTATTTTTATAATCTCAAAGATGTAATTAGTTTTTTAAATAAAATTTAAAAATCGAATTAATAAGATTTATTTTTATATTTTTAAAAACTGATTTCGTATTTGTTATTTCTTAAATTAGTTATTTCATTTTTATTGGTTTCAATTCGGTTTAGTCCTATTTTCTAATTTTAATATATTACATATTATATTATATATTATATATTATATAATATATGTATAATATAATATATTATAGTATATAATAATATAATGATATAGTAGTAATATAACTATTAATACAATAAATTATAATGATATAAGATTTTAAAATTTAATATTATATTAATTAGTAATTTATCATATAATATAAAATTATTTTATATATAATTATTTATTATATATAAAAATTATATATAATATAAAAAATTAATATATATATATATATAAACTAGTCTGGTCTAGTTTTAAGAAAAAAAAATCGAAAACCAAACCGATTTTAACCGATTTTAAAAAAAATAAAATCGGTATCGAACTGAACCAAACTTGAGACCAAACTAAGCCCAATTTGGTCTAGTTTACTAATTCACTGGTTTTTTTCTTTTAAAACCTGTAGTATTGATTAATTTATAAGTGTGCGGTAAGTTTAAACATAGGCTTGAAAATAATAAAGAGGCTATTTGTAATTGCGTGTGGTAAGTTAATATTTTTGTAATTTCTGCATCCCAATTCACCTTATGAGTACCTTGAGGAGGGGGCTCCCATTTGCAAACTCTGTTATTCATCTCTGCTCCTTATTGACTAGTCCCTACATGCACTGCTTTGAAATATAGTAAAAACTAATATGGTTTCTGTCTCACATGAGTGGGATGTAGAAAATGGCTTATAAATACATAAGCATTCCTCCTTTGCCATATCTTCCTTGCTGTTACTACAAATTCCTTCATAATATCCTGCTCTTATAGTGCATTCATAAATGCAAAGATGCTCTTAAAACAAGCTTCAGATAGAATACTCTTTTGAAGAGTTTTAGAGAGAAGACTCCTAACATCCTTTGTTGTAGTGGATTCCCATAGAGCATGAACAACAAGGTCCTCTTCCCCTAGACAAATAGGACAATTTGGAGATTCAATAATTTTCTTCTTAAAAAGATTCATGTTTATAGTCAAAGATTCAAGGCATGCTCTTCATAAAAATACCTTTACAACATTAGGAATTTTGAGCTTCCAACAACTTGACCACTCTTCTTTCTTGGAACCAGATTGTGATGTTTGCCCTTTTGCTTGATCAATGAGTTTATTTTGTAGATGATAGGCACTATTCACAATAAATTGGCCATTGACAGTACATCTACAATTCAATTTTTCTAGACTATTTAAGAGACTAATGGGAATTCTCTTAAATAATATCAGCTTCACTGCTTGAGAAACTTTTTTAAATACGCTGCATATCCCATTTTTCAGTGCTCGAGTTAATAATGGCAGCTACATGGGCATCTACATCCAGGATATGAGAAGCACTTTGTATTCTGTAGGTTGTTAGTTGGATTTGTTCTTTCAGATTCTAGCTTGCTGGCCATTACCAATTCTCCAAATATAACCTTCTTCCACCAAGTGTCCAGCTATAAAAAGGCTTCGCCAAATGAAAGATGGTCAATTTAGCCTAAAAAAAGGGAATTGAGGGAAGTACTTCAGCTTTAGAATTTGGCCAACAAGAGAATCATGACTTTTTATGAGCCTCTAACCTTGTTTGGCTAGTAAGGCCAAATTAAAACATTATAGGTCTCGAAATCCCAAGCCTCCTGCTATCTTTGCTTTTCCCATTTAGCCGTAAGAAACCCAATGGATTCTTCTCTCGTTGTGCCATTGGTCCCATCAATAATGATGCATCAACCTATTGATTTCTTTTAGCATATATTTTGAGAGTTTGAATACACCTATCTTGTAAGTAGGCAATGCTTGAATCACTGATTTCAAAAAGAGTTTCCTTTCTTGCCTGTAAGGGGAACTTGGTTTTCCAGTTACATCTTTCTCCTCAACAGGTCCAACTTAATTTTGAAAATTTCGATATCTACCAATAAGATTTGGTAAGCCAAGGTATTTTCATAAGAAGAAGAGGATCTTAGCACCTGCAATACTCACGAAAATCTTCTTTGTATCATTACTGGTACTTGCACTAAAATGAATGGATGTCTTCTCTTTATTGAATGTTTGCCTAGGTGTTTTTTCATAAGTATCAAGAATAGCTATCAAACTCCTCCACTCCAAAGAGTTTGCTTTACAAAAAAGCAAACTACCATTTGCAAAAAGAGAGAGAGAGAAAAAAAAAGAAAAGAGATGGTTAATACAAAGTTGGCTTTGAGCAATGAGAATGCCAATGATTATTGATTAGCCTTGATTCTTTTTCCTGATTGAGTAGCGTGCTTAAAGCTTCAAGGCAAAGAATAAAAATGTACGATGATAGGGAATCGCCCTGACTTATTCATCTTGTTGGCTAAAAATAACATTGAGTGGATCCATTAATTAGCATTGAATAGGAGGCAGAATTAATGCACCTCATCACCATTTCAATCCACCTTCCATTAAAACTCATCTTCACCATAATAGCTCTTCAAAACGCTCACTTCACTTTGTCATAGGTCTTGCTCATATTAAGTTCCAAAGCCATAAAACCTGATTGACTTGAGAGTCTGTTGTTTATAGAGGGCATAGCCTCATAGGCTACTATTACATTGTCCATGATTAATCTACTTGGAACAAAGACACTTTAGGTGTGGGATATAATCTCGGGTAGTATAGCCTTCAACCTGTTTGCCAACACTTTGGAAATGATCTTGTAAAGGACATTGCATAAAGAGATTGACTAAAATCAAACACTTTCTTGGGATTTCTAATCGTTGGAATCAGATCAATGTAGGTCTCATTAATCTGTGCTATCTCACCAAAAGAAGTGAGGAACTCAAATGCAGCTTCACACACAGTAGGTCCAACATTGATCCAATGAGTTTGGTAGAAGGCTGCAGGGAAACCATCTAGTCCAGGGGAACTCAAAGGGTTCATTTGGAAAATGGCTACTTTTATTTCTACTTCTATAAATCTTTTGGTCAAGATTGAGTTCATCTCCACATTCACTTTAGGGGTCATTGAGTTGAGGCATCCATCAATTCTTTCAGGATTGGAAGAGGAAAACAAACCCTTATAAAATTGATAGAATACCTTTGAAATCTCCTCAGGAGTTGTAGTTATGGAGCCAACCTCTTTGTCAATCCTTCTAATCATATTGATCTTCCTCCTTTGGTTAGCACACATATGATAAAATTTCATGTTTCTGTCTCCATCTTTAAGCCAGGTCTGTTTTGCTCTTTGTTTCCATTTGACATTTTTGGCACACCATCAACTTCTTTCTATAGTTGTTTTACGCTCCCCATATGATCACTAGTGTTCAAATTTTGTAGCTTCGCAATATGATTAAGCTTTGCAATATGGATCCCCTTAGATTATTAACTTTCTCATTGCTCCACTTCTTTAGAGATTCCTTGCATCTTTGTAACCCTATAATAGCAGTTATCATCTTGGTGGTTGATCTCAATTGTTGTGTCTAGCTTTCATCAATGATACTAAGGCAATCCTCTCTTTTGGCCCAACTAGCCTCATACCTAAAAAACTTCTCTATCCAATGATTAGCATCCAGTCTATTCTCCATTGAGATTAGCAAAGGGCTATGATTAGAAGTTTGAGCAGCTAATGTAGTAACCAAAATACTTGCAAAAAGTGTGGACCAAGCTGAGTTTCCGAAGGCACAATCTAAATTTTCTTTTATGGACTGCCTTCTCTGTTATTGCTCTAAGTGAACTTAGCTCTTTGAAAACCAAGATCACTTAAACCACAACCTTCAACTACTACTCAAAAGTCTTCCATTCGGTTATGAGGTCTGATTGCAGCACCATGTTTCTCATGAGTTTGTAAATTCTCGTTAAAACCCCCATGCACATCCAGGCCATATCATCACTTGGTTTCAGCATTTGAAGCAACTGCCAACTTTCCCTCCTTTTTACAGTTATTGGATTTCTTTAGAAACCTGTCAATAGCAATTGTGTACCATCTTCTATCCTTTTGAAAATAATGGTACAATGGGTATATGTTACTGAGAATAAGAATCAAAACATAAAGAATTAGAGCTCTTCCATAGTAAAGCTAAATCTCCACATAGGCACCTATTATTTACTACAAAACTACAATCATACCCCAAATGATTCCTGACTGTCTCCACCTTATTCTGGTTGCACTTTGTTTCACCATAAGGTGTAGTTTATGAATTGTCTGAGAGTTCTCAAGCCATCAGTAGTTCTAGCTCAAACAAATCATGGCTGTGGGTGGGGTTGCCTTGTAGCCTCCACCAATGCATCCTAATTTAGGCTTTTATCAGGTTTGAGCTTTGACATAGTCTTTTTAGTCAATTGTGAGAACATATGTTTATCCATGTCTACTATAGTCTCTCTTTTCTTTTTTGCACCAATATTAATCAAAGGGTCATTATGATTCCTAAGTTGGCACTCTCTAGCTCTCATTTTCCATGCGGATTTCCTATTAGACACATCAACAGGTTGAGTAGCAGTTTTAGAAGGTATAATAGATTCATGAAGACTACTGCTCATATTTACGTTGAATATTTGGAATGAAACAACATGAGAGGATGAAATAGGAAACTTGAAGTCCTTGGTTTTTTGCAAATTCATACCTTCTTGACTTTGCAGCAATTTTGGATTAAAGGTAAATTTTCTTGAAAAGTCTTCATCCATTGTTTCCTTATTAGTAATCGTAGCCTTTCTAGTTTGAAACTTTCATGATGTAAGGCCTCATTTTTGTCTACTCCTTAATTTGCCAACTCGCCCCCATTTCCAACCAATTTTGCAAATTCTCCAATTCCGAAATTATCAACGTCTACCACCGATTGTGCCTGTCAATCTACCTCAAATCCCTCTTTAGATTCTGCATTTCCTTTCTTTGTGTCACCATTGTCACCTACACTGGAGAGTTCCTACCTTTGGTTATGAGATTGGGCCATGGCCATTCTTCCACCATATTTTTTACTACCAAAAGTATTGGAATTCGTAGGCTGAGCTTGGCTTCCCTCGAAGCCAAAGTCCATACTGAGCCTGTGATTCTTCAGCCATCTTTCCATCTAGTTTATGTCTTGTGCATCCTCCCCCCTTATGTTTTAGGACCTCACACTTGAAACAGAAATTTTCCATTCGTTCATACTTGAATGAAATCCACAATTGTTTCTCACCAACTCTCACCCACATCCCCAGTAACAAAGGTTTTGATAATTCTACTTTAACTCTTACTTGGAGAGATTTTTCCCATGCCAAACCTTCTCCATCCACATCTACTGAAAACACATTTCCAATAGCTGAACCAGTCTTTCCTCCTATTTCCTTAGACATGCCTTCCAGAGGTAACTTGTGAAGTTGAACCCAGAAAGGTTCACTTAAGAAAATTGCATTAGGAGCTGTACTACCTTCAAATTCTTGGAGAGCTAAAAGATCGCGATAAAAAAACCAAGGCCTTCCGATTAGCACTTTTTCTTTATCAGAGTGCCTTTGGAAATCAAGAATGAAACAATATTCCCCCACTTCATAGAATGTAACCTAGCCCTCCAATTTTCCACACTTGCGCCATTGTTGTTTAAAAGCTTCTTTGTTTCCTCCATTCTTTGTCATAATCACACCAAGAAGGCATTACTTGCCTCGAAATTGTGAGTCACCAATAGTCTCATCAGAAACATGGATTATCTCTTTTTACAAGTTTGAGGCTATGCTTGTTGCTTGTTGGAGTCGACGGGGATGATGAACGGAGTCGATGAATGGAGTCAAAGGTGATGATGAAAGGAGTTGATGGGGATGACGATGATGATAGAGAGAAATGGGGAGGGATAGCAGCTAGGGTTTGAGATTTGGGGAGGGATGGCATACGGTTTAAGATTTGGGGAGCTATACTCAGATTGAAACCAACAGTTAGTGGGTTTGACCTGCAAGTTAGTTCAACCCGCTTTTATCGGTCGGGTCGGGTCGATTCTTATTCATATAGAAGGACTCCAATTATCTGCTAGATATTAAGGCATATAGATAGGTAATTCTTAATTTTTTTTGGAGGAAAAATAACTTGTTTGGGAAAATAAGAATTACAAGGAGACTTTGAAACTTGCTTTCAGCTAATTAAATGGTAGCATCGAAATCTCTATATTAGGCCCCAAAACATTGTGCAGATCATGATTGGAATAATAATTATCAAACATAATTACCAGAAGAGTAGGTATATATATATATTTACCCACTTGATTACTGTCTCGCTCTCTTACATTGCATATTGGTACTTTCGTATTAAAGTTTGCTCCTTTCATGTATGCTTTCACTACTTTCATTCAGATTTTAACCTTTTTTCAATGACTAATGGTACCAATACAATTTTCATTTTACAAATCCAGTTTGAATGTAAATGGTTGTAAGAAATTGTCCAGAAATAATTGTGTTTTATTTATTTATTTATTTATTTTATTTTTTATAATTAGCTATTACATATGTCAATAATTAATACAGTTGTACAATAAGATCAGTATTTATTCTACAACTATACATAGGATCCATGATTTGTGTAGTCATGCTAATATGCAACATACTTTCCTTCCTTAGTGTCTTAGACATTGTATAGATAATTTACAACATTCAAATCTTGATCAGGATCAACAGTTGTTGTTTGTACAGAACATGAGGCTGCAATCTTGACAGATGTTGGGGCTGTGTATCAGGCTGAATATTTCACTTTATCCCATTAATTAATTAAAAATTTCATGAGTTCGACCCACTCATTTTATAAGGAGAGTCTAACCCACATGGAAAGTACTAAGACAAATATTAATGAAATCTACTGGCCCCTTCAGCTTGACCATTTCACAATAGTCACTACAACAAATTTGATTTTTAGGAATGAAATTTGTTAGGGACGAAATAAATTTCATCTCTAAAAATACTTTTTAGAGACGAAATTTAATCTCAAAACATGGAAAACCTTATAAATCTGTTTGAACGAATACACATTAATTCGAACCGAAGATTCTGGGACGAATTAGATCATCTCCAAAAGTCTAAACTGTTAGAACTAATAAAATTTAATTCGAACAGATAATTAATCTATTCGAATGCAATATAATATGTTCGAATGGTTATTATCTTGTTCGAATGGTATTATTTAATTGTAATAATTTATTGTTAAAATTGTAATAATACATATTTTTTCTATTAATTTGTTATCATTTTCAAAGTAAATAAAAATGTCTATATATTATATATTATGATTTACAATGAGTTAAAATATTTACGAATTCATAAATTAATTTTATGTAATTAATTTAAAAATATTTTAGTTAAATAAATATGACTTTAAAGATAGTGTCATTCTTTCTATTGTCGTGAACATTAAGTATAATGAAAAGAAAATATAATTAACAATAAAGAGGTTAGCAAACATTAAAAATAAAAACTATACATTAATTACATCCCAAAAGGAGTTAGACGTTCTATACAACATAAAAAAAGTAAAATAATAACTAACAATATCTATTTGTTAAGTAAATCAAAATCCTCCTGTAAGGTATATAAACGTCTATCTAGGTCCTTAAGCTTCTCCATGATGGGTTCAATGAACTCCTGCTTTATAATTTGGTAGTGCTCCACCAATAGAGCTTGTATGTCATTCAAAGTAGCCTCAGCAGGCTATCTCTCAACATGGGCTGTAGTAGTAGAAGCTGGATTAGTAGGTGGAGGCAAATCTTGTACTACATGAGTTTTTGATAAGTGACCCTTGCTCTTGCTGAATGTGATATTGTTAATAGGCCCCATATGTGGCGATTTCCGGTCACTCGAAGTCACTGTAACCCCCGATTGGAGTAGGAGGTTAGATATCAGCAATGCAAATGGTAGACTACCTCAACCCGAATAGCTTGACTATGTTCGAATGCAGAGGAAAAAATAAAATACTAGATCAATCGGCTCCCCCTGTGCTATCCGTAACAAAAATTTGGCCTGCTCGATTCCGAAATTAGTCTTGCATTTTTTTAGATCAATGTTATACCTGACAGTCAGATTAAGCATTCTGAAAAATGAAATACAGTCGGCCTATCGGATCACTTTACTGCCATCATATGGAGGAGCCGAAAGGTTTCGCATTAGCTCACGAACTTGATCGTCTGTGAGACAGGTACCTCATCGCCGCTCTCACTATCATCCCAGCTAGCATCCAGCTTTGCGGTCTCTACACCCGACGCTGGTGATGAGGATATGGCTAGTGTGTCCTCCTCAGATAGTTCAGTGTGTCATGAGTCAAGATGAACATCAAATAAGCGTAATGTACCCCATAAAGTGCTAAGACATTTTCTGTTAATTCCTCGACTTTAGAGATTGTTTACTTCCTAGATGACTGCAACAAATATGACTTGGCATCACACAGAAAGAGTTAAAAATGATCAATTTCTCACAAATCCTGCAAATTCCTTACAATGAAAGAAATTTGATGACGAGTATCCATGGTTTGTTGGAGAACCTCCCAATGTACGTCTTGGTTTAACAACTGATGGCTTTAATCCATTTGGCAACATGAGCACTTCTCATAGCACCTGGCCTGTCATATTAATGCCTTATAATTTACTACCATGAAAGTGTATGAAGGATCCTTATTTTATGATGACTCTATTGATCTCAGGGCCAAGGTCATCAAGAAATGAAATAGATGTATATTTGCAGCCAATGATGGCAGAGTTGAAAGAGTTGTGGGAACAGGGTGTCAATACATATGATGCGGCCTTGTCGCGTGAATTCAAGATGCATGCTGCAGTACTTTAGACAATAAATAATTTCCCAGCATACGAGAAATTGTTTAGGTGGAGCATAATAGGAAAAATGGTTTGTCCTGTTTGTAACAAAGATACACAGTCTCAATGGTTAATGAATGGCCGGAAATTATGTTTCCTGGAACACCGTTGATATCTACCTCATAATCATAGATGACGTTCAAATAGAGCAATGTTTGATGGAAGGGTTGAGTGCAGGTCATCACGGCTAGAGTATTTTGGTGGTGATATTCTCACGCAATTGGAAGATATTTCAGACAACAGATTTGGAAAGGATGCAAGATGTCGAAAGAGGAAACGACAAGCAGTGGAATAGAATTGGACAAAAAAAGTATTTTTTTTTTTAAAGTTGCCATACTAGTCTACCTTCATATTGCATCATAATCTAGACGTTATGTACATTAAAAAAATATATGTGAGAATATTGATGTCAATACAAGGGAAGATAAAAGATACAGTCAACTCTCGTAAAGATTTGAAAGAGTTGAGGATAAGATCAGAGTTGCATTTGCAAGATACTGAGTCATCAGCTTATATGCCCTTTGGATGGTATACACTTTCAGGTGATGAGAGAAAAAAATTCTGTGACTAGTTCATGACAATCAAATTACCCGATGGTTATGCTTCGAACATGTCAAGATGTGTCTGAACTTATGATCGGAAGATAACTGGTCTTAAAAATCACGACTGTCATATATTTCTGCAACGATTTTTACCAGTTGGTGTGCACGAAAAGCTTACTCGAGATGTTCGTACAGCTCTCACAGAATTAGGGCAATTTTTCAAGAGTATTTGCAGTAGAATTTTGAAAGTTGATGCCTTATTAAAAATGGAAGCTGACATTGCATTGATATTATGCAAGTTGGAGAGTTTGTACCTGCTTTTATTCTTTGATGTAATGGTTCATTTGGCTGTGCATCTACCTTGTGAAGCTTTAGTTGTTGGCCTCATTAAGTATAGATGGATGTATCCTATTGAACAATTTTTGAGAAAACTTAAGCAATCTGTGGGGAATAAGGCTCGTCCGGAAAGATCAATCGCAGAGTCATACATTCATAATGAGCGGCATATATTTTGTTAAATGTATTTTCGTGGCGTTGATACTAGATTTACGATATCGGATCGAAATTATGAAGGTGGACAAATGGGAGTTTCGTCAGTATTTACCGTGTTTTTCCAGAAAGTACATTCCATAGGTGCACAAAAGGGCTATGACCTATGTGGGCGAGAGTTTGAAAGAGTTCGATGGTATGTCTTGAATAACTGTGAAGGGATTGAATACTATTTGAGGTTAGTGATAATCATCTAATTTAATAGTATTTTTAAGTGCATTTATAATAATATAGTGTATATTGATACAAATTAATAGTTCACATCAACATACGCAGCGAACATATACAACTACTTCGCACGAATGGTGTGACTGATGTAGAAAAGACGCGTGGATATAGATTTTATATAGTAGACAGAGAATGATATAAGAAAACTCAAAATTATGGGGTCGTAGTCAAAGAAAGCCATGGGGATGATAATATCGATTTTTACGGAATTGTGGAAGATATCATAGCGTTAAAGTATGTGGCGAGATATACGGTCTGGTTATTTAAATGTAATTGGTGGGATGTTTCAAATCCTAGGTTGGGAGTGCATAAGGATGGGTATTTTGTAAGTGTTAATATATCTCGCAAATGGTATGAAGACGATCCTTTCGTTCTCGCTTGCCAAGCAAATCTAGTTTTTTTATTTAGATGATCCGGAGTACAGAAATCCATGGCGGGTAGTTGAGAAGTTTGCACCAAGAAATATATATGATTATATTTCAGAGGCAGACAAACCATATGAAGAAGTTGATAGTCTAGACCATGAAGAAGTATATAAAGAAAATGAATCAGGCATCAATCTATTTGTTGACCTTTGATTCGGAGTATGGAAATCCATGGTGGGTAGTCAAGAAGTTTGCACCAAGAAATATATATGATTATATTCCAGAGGCAGACAAACTACATGAAGAAGTTGATAGTCCAAACCATGAAGAAGCATATCAAGAAAATAAATCAGGCATCAATCTATTTGTTGATCTAAGCCAATATGACATGGTCCCATTGCACAGAGAAGATGTTCAACCCAAAATATTTGAAGGTGAAATGTCGAAAGAACATGAATCAACTGAAGTGTCTACTGAGGATGAGAGTGACTGGTCCAACAAAATTGATACTGAATGATTTTTAAACAGATATTTGTGTAAGTATAATTCTTATAAAAATATTAAATGTATCATGTTCGAATAATAATTTATTATAATTTCAAACAGATTTGCCTTCTAAATGTAAAAGAACACGTGAGCCATCCCCACCACTTACTAACTCCCCGTGTGGTTCACCTGCCAACAAAGGTGGGTCAACATCACCAGAACCAGAGTAAGGTATTTTATCACTGTATATCTTTCGAATAAAATAATTTAATTAAAATATATGCTTTAATTATTGTATATATAGCTATTGTAAACCAGCGTAGAGTTAAAGGCATTACGATGGGTGTCTGCATAGAGAAAAAAAAGAAAATAGATAAAATTAAAGTTGATATACCTGATGATCACACCGGCGGCTCCGGGGATTCGACAGCTTGGCTTGCTTTTTACCTTGGTATACTTACTCGCACGTATTCACTAATGACCACATCCTCCTGGGCTAAAGTTTCCCAAGATGTGAAAGGCCACATCAAAAATCTTTATCTGGTAATAAGTTACTTTGTATAGCATTTTAATTTAAATAACCTTTGAAATTATACTAATTATTTATAATTTTTTGAAAGACGAGTTTGAACTAAATTTTGGCCAACAAGAGGATCAACTAACGATTGAAGAACTGATGTTGAATGCATTCTGGAGGTACAATGGTCAATGCCATACACACTATCAAAAGTTCAGTTCTACGACAGATGCGCATCAAAATCTATTTCAAGCAATGTCACCAAACGAATGAGAGAAAGTTCGTGATCTGTTTAAAGATCTTACTTATTAGGTAATTTCATTGCTATCTTTTTTTTAATAATATATGATAGATGCATTAAACATAACATTATAATACTTTTTTTTAGCAACGGAGTATGGTAAACAAAGCAAATAGATCAAATTTAACGATACACCATCATGTGGGTTCTTGATCTTTTCATCGTTCGTAAAAAAAATGGTTAGTTGTTCTAGTCTCCATTAAATATTAATATATACACTTTTCTGATTTAAATTCTGATATTGATTTTCATTTTGTATCAAGAAGAAAGTCATACTGACTATGATCTAACCCACTTGTATGCTAAAGCACATAAAAATCGTGATGGTGTTTGGAACAATCTTGAGGCAGAGGCAAATTATGTAAGTTTAAGTTTATTTAGTTCCATTGTCTAAAGATATTTTTGTTACCTATACTAATTTTAATTTTTTTTTTTGGTAGGGCAAGATGATATCTCTTAAAGAAACTACTGTGAATCCATCTGATGAATCATCTGTCATCGATGCTCAAATCTTTTCTCAAGTTCTTAGATCAAGTTTTGGACATTTAAGGGGCTTAGGATTTTGCGTGAAGCCATCCTCAACATCGTCATCCTCTTTTAAAGCCAGATCGAATGACGGCAAGACTAATAAATTAGAGGAAATTGCACTTGAGATAGAACGATTGAGGTCGAAGAAAAAAGAGTTGCTGACCCGATTAGATCAAGCAGCAAATTTAGAAAGTAAGATTAGAAGAGAGACTATAATTAAATAACCAAAAAATACTTGAACAATTCCAGTCAATGATGTTCCAAAACTCTATGCCACCACTACCACCATAATCATAATTCACTTAATTTTTTTTAATTGCCTTTATTTATGATGTTCGTAAATATTTGAACAATTAATGTATATATGATTACAATTTGTGTAATATTAGTATGTTCTTTTTAATTACATTTCATTCTGTTTAACCAATACCATTCAGACTTTAAATAACCCGTTCGAATGGTAAATTACCATTTATGCATGCATTCGAACAAAAATAGACACATTCGAACAAAAACAACCCATTCAAACGTATTTGGAAATACATTTCCTACGGTTGTTCTAACAATTAAATATTTATTCGAATAATGTTATTTTTCAAAACTCCGTTCGAATATAAGATTTCCTAAAATAGATTGTCTGTTCGAACGGTTAATATTTTTCTTCGAAGAAAGGTCACTTAAAAATGTGTTGGTTTGAATGAAAAGGATCACATATGGTTATTGGTTTGAATTAATATTTTATGTTATTTGAACAAAAGTGTAAGTTAGAACATAAATTTTTTTATTCAAACTTGATTCTGAGACGACATTTTTTTGTTTAAAAAAAATCCGTTCGAATAGTTTCGACTGGTTCAGCCCAATTTAAATTCTTAAAAGTACTTTTTGAAGACGAAAATCAATTTTTGTCTCCAAAAAGTTTCTGAGACGGCCTTTCTGAGACAAAATAGAGACAAATTTTTCGTCTCCAAAAACTTCTAGGGACGAAATTTGGATTTTTTGAGACAATTTTTTGTCTCAAAAAACCAATTTTCTTGTAGTGAGCTAGTTATGCAAAACTGAAATTGAAACAAATGAAAAACTCAGAATTTTAAAAAAGTTTACACTATCACATAACCACATGTAAAATAGCCATAAAATAGCCGTGCCTCGACCGTTATTTAACATATCACATAAGACAAAGGATAAAATTCAGAGGCACATAAGAAATTCATGATCTGTTATGGTATTTTGGCATCATGATAACAACATATATATGCAAGCATTAATTGATCTAGCGAGACCACAGAAAGGATCCCATGGCAAACTCTCTCTTTTGTTCAACATCCCCTATGAGTGGTAGCCCGTATTCTTTAAGCAAACAGTCAAGCTTCCACTCCGGCATATTCATGTAGTCAGCTTTGGTGTATCTTGGATAGTGCAGTGGCATCTGAAAGTATTGATTCTTCCCTTGCTGTCCGACGTTGGCACTGCTGCTGCCTTTGTTTAAAGAAGGTGTCGTTGCAGGTTTCATTCCCCCTCCAGTACTCATGCTTCTGAATGCTTTCCGTCGCTCTTTCCTTGTATCTCTGTAATCAGTATTTGGAAAAGTACTATATATCATGCCTATTTATAGTTGTGTAAAAAATTTTCTGAGGATCAGGGGGTGATTGATTAAGGATATTCTGTTGCATGCATGTTGTCCAGGTACGTATGGATTATTACAATATATTATCATCAACAGTTGTAACTTTTAATAGGCCAGAGTTGACGTCCAAGAAACATTGTCAACATAAAACTAGCAAAAAAGGAGAAATAATTACGTGGGGTAGTCATTTATTATAGGTTCCGACTTTCTGATTAATTAATAAATATCTTAGCAATTTAGTTGCTTTCAAGTAGATGCGGCCAAACTCAGCTAGCTAGTTGCTTCAAGAACTGTAAATAATCATATCATATTCATGGTGGAAAGTGAATGAACTTGATTTATTATTTTCATATGATATATGATATACTTTCATCAATATTGCTGTCAAGCAAATATTTATATATATATATATATATATTTATATATATATATATATATATATATTTTCCATGGCATCACCTGCCGATGGGAAAGGTACGTTTTTGATGCATGCTTCAGAGCTTCTCGATCCTGGTTTTACAGAAAACTTGTCTTTTAGAAGCTAGCATGGCTTCCATAAAATATCTTTAATAATTTTAAATTTTTACCATAGTCATGTACATAGTTTCTTTTTCTTTTTTTAATTTTTAAAGAGCAGAAGGCCACATGTCTAATAATGACCCCCTCCCATCTATATTAAATAAAACCTTCATTTGTGGCGAATGAATACCGTGATAATAAAAAACAAGGCCCATGAAGAAACCCAAGGAAGCCGCAACCAAGAAAACAATTTATGACAAGTCTATGGATCAAGAATGAAAATAAAACACCAAAAAACCAGACCTAACATCTTAACGAGGGAAGGCCTAAGAAATACAAATGGAGCAATCCCCTAAGAATCTAAGGCATATTACAGTTATTAGAATAAGTCAATTAAGCCATACTTTGGCTAACCAATCCACCACCCTATTAACTTCACAAAAATAATGCTGAAAATGGCAGTGAATAGTACAGGACAGCCCAACAAGTTCCTCCCAGAAATCATCTAGGTATCACACACCACCCTCTAAGCCACCAAGAGATAACCACCTTTGAATCCATTTCAATTGTCACATTAGTGATATTCAATGATTTGCAAATTCTCAAACCTTGAAGGAGTGCGATGAGTTTTGCTTTATTATTTGAGCCAAAGCCAATATGAGATGCATAACCCTTGGACATGTCGACTTAAATCATTATGAATAACCCCACCAATGCCACAAGAACCTGGGTTACTGAGACTATTACTATCCGCTTAACCCACCTTACCACTTTGCAACAAGGGACTTTAGGGACCACCTGTTTAATTCGCAGGGCCTCAAGGATCATGCCATCCTAGAATCTCGTAGGTTACTTAGCCGCCTGACAAAGGGAACCTAACCACACACAACTAGAATGAACAACAAATTCATAAGTTTCTAGAATAAATTCCATTCAAGCAAGACATATTCTACTCCATAGGTGCCAAGTAAGAACGATGGCCATGATACCAACAATAAAATCCACCTGCAAAGATGAGGTTGCAAGCTTGAACCAAGTCCCAGAAGTCTGTTTCCAAGATCCTCCAAGAGGACTACCAAAAAGAATGCCAAAAAAGGACCATACTTTTTGAGGAAAATCACCCTCAAAGAGCACATGGTTAATATCCTCAATATGACCTACATTATAGTAATCACATTCGAAAACAAGGGGAATACCAATACAACGCAATCTATCATCCACACTCAAGGCCATATGCCAAGCCCTCCAAAAGTGGCTAGACATTTTTAAAAGAAGGCTATTATGTCAAATCCAAGCATGCCAATCAAGAGATGAACCTCTAATACGAATACAATTTCAAATAGATTTGGTAGAGAACATTCCTATCTCCGTAGGAGTCCAAACAAGAACATCCTTTCCAAAATTAGGCCCTGATAAAGAGATTAAAATCTCATCCACCTTATCCTGTCCTACTAAGCTCTCCAAAAGATCCACATCCCAACTATCCGACAACCTGCAATCTTTAACTTTTAGCATATTGGTTATAATTTATAGCAAACTAGTTAACTTTGAGTCATATATGTACATAGTTATGGCAAACTGGTTGCCTATAATTTGTAGTTGTGTAATTTTTACATGAGTCATGTACATAGGAATTATAAAAATTGCAATTTATTTTTTTTATAGTTGTAGCTTTTAATAGGGGTTGACTTTCAAGAAATAATTTTATCAAGACAAAATAAGTAAAGGGAAGGAAAAATAATTATGTGGAGAAGTCTTTTAATTTATTGAAGTTTTTTGACTTTTGTGTTAAAATCATGGGGGGTTTTTATCATTAGTTTTCAGTACTTTTGGCGATTTGAAATTCATCCTAGGTGTTGTTTGTTAGGATTAACTACTCGTGCTATTAAGTTTTTGTTAAAGTATGTGCTAATGATAACCATCATAGATTCAAATCCTTATCACAACAAGATATGATTAAAATATCTCTACTCTTATCACTTAGTTGTTGGATGTACCTATCTCTTGTATTTTAGTCTTATCATGTTGTTAGTTTCGTGATTTACGTTGTACATGAGGTAATATATTTAAACAACATTACAATACAAGTTTTGGTAGCTTGCCAAACCATTCTTTTTTGCTCTTTGTTTTATGGTATTAGAGCAACTAACAGCCTACGCTTAGCCTATCTCTCCTCGTCCTCATGGCTACTCCAAATCTTGTTTTCCCACATCCTTCCCCTCACAAACCTTTCTCTCCCTTATTTACCACAATCCATCTCCCTAAAACTAAATGAAAATAACTATTTGTGCCCACAAAAGCTTTTGCCTACTCTTGAAGCCGAGCCATCCCTTAGTTCGAACTATACCATTTGAGTTTCGAAGGATTAGTTCATTCTGAGTTTGATTAATGTCACACTCTCTGAAAGTCATGTTTTGTCTACTATCTATGGACTCAACACATCCAATGATGTTTGGCATGCCTTGGAAACTTGTTTTGCCCCAAACTCTCAGTCTCATGTTACTTACTTGCGCAGGCAACTCAACACCATGCACCAAGGCTCCCAATCCTACCATGCATATCTCAACCAGGCCAAATCTTGGTCAAACCAATTAGCATTAGCTGTTATCGGGAAGTCTCTAAGCTATGAAGATCTTAATTCCTTTCTTGTTAGTGGTTTCAACCCTATTTCCCTTGTGCCACCCATTAGCAATTCCCCACCTTTAATGAATTTCAAGATGAATTATTGAATCATGAAGGCTCACTGACCTAGCAACAATCCACAAGTGCAGATCCTTCCACCTTTGTTTTTCACATCAAGAAATCTTACCAAACTTATAAATCTATTCAGTCTTTCTCCAAACAAATATAAACTTCCACCTATCGTGGCTCATCCTACCATCAACCTTCCTCATCTCCTTCCACTCCTCCTGCCTTTAATTCCATCGCACCAGCCACAAATCCCTCTGCCTTTCCTTCCAAGAATCATCTCCCCTGCCAAATTTGTGACAAAACCAACCATTGAGTCTTAAACTGCTACTACAGAATGAATTATTCCTACCAAGACAGGCATCCTCTAAACCCAACTAGCAGCAATGATTGCTCACACCAATGAAGCCTTTGATAGACAAAAATGGATCATGGATGGTGGTGCCAATGCACATATTACTAATGAGCTTGCAAATATGCAAATTCAGAACCTCTTTGAGAACAACACCATGGTCATTGTATGGAATGGAGCAGGCCTTGCTATTGAGAACATTGATTTAGCATTTCTAACCTTTCCACAATCTATTTCAAATAACACCTTCTTCCTTAATAATGTTTTACATTGTCCACAAGTTGTTAAGAGAAAATTGAGACACATTCTAGAAACTGGCCTTACCCTATTGGAACATTCTTATCTTTCTAACAAATATATGCCTGATGCCTTCTTAACTGCAATCTATATTATAAAAAAATTGCCAACTCCTACTCTAGACTAAAATTTTCCTTACTCTAAATTATACCACAAGGAACTTGATTATTAGAAACTTAGAGTCTTTGGATGCATGTGTTTTCCTTTTCTTCGACCATATGGCCCTCATAAGTTAGAGTATTGTTCAAAACCTTGCATTTTTCTAGGTTATAATTTTGTAGGATACAAATGTCTTGATCCCATTACCAATAAAGTCTAATTGTCTCAACATGTTATTTTTTATGAGTCTACCTTCCCAGCAAAGGATATCGCAACATCAAAACTGCCTTCTAAGTTGCTAGCTAAATGTGAGTCCCCTTTCCCTCACCCTTAGTCTCCACCTTTATCTGTGTCAACATCTTCTGTAGATTCTATTGCACCAAAACTTAGCCACAATTCCTCTTCCTTTATACCATGTGATCCCACAACCCCTTCCCATCCATTTGGCTCTACCCTTACTACAACATCTACTCTTTCTCCCTCTCATTCAATGCTCACCAGGTCCTAAACCAGTACAATCTAAATAGTCTCCTGAATTTACCCTCTACCACACTCCTAGTCACCCATTCATCCTTGACCACTCCAACTTAGATGAGTTTGAAGCCACTTCTTGTAGCAAGGCTGCTATAGACCTGAGATGGCACAAAGCCATGTACACTGAGTTTGAAGCTCTTGTTTCCAACAATACCTAGACCTTATGCCCTAAGCCTACTTATGAAAACATTATTGAAACAAGTGGGTTTTCAAGATTAACTAAAAACCTTATGGGAGTATAGAGAAGTTTAAAGCTCAGCTAGTCGCTAAGGGTGGTTAAGAATAACAAAGTGGAGTTGATTATAATGATACATTTAGCCCTGTTATAAAACCCTCTAAAATCCAAGTTATACTTAGTCTTGCAATCTATTTTAAGTGGAATAGAAGGCAACTTGATGTCTCAAATGCCTTTCTACGGAGATTTATTGGAGGAGGTGTTCATGGAATAACCTCAACATTTTATTGACCCCAAACACCCTAATTATGTCTACGGACTACACAAGGCCCTATATGACCTTAAGCCAGCTCCCTGAGCTTGGTTTGCAAGACTTTCCACCTTCGTACTTGACATTGGCTTTACGAATTCTCGTGTTGACACTTCTCTCTTTATTTATACTTTTGAAGACATCACTTTATACTTGCTTATTTATGTTGATGATCTCATTATCACGGGTTTCGATTCTACTGCTATTAGCTCACTAATCCTATGATTGCAACAAGAATTTGTAGTCAAATATCTCAGGCCATTTTGTTTTTCTTTTGGGATTAGAGTCTCTTGAACAACACAAGACTTGCATCTTTGTCAAACCAAGTACATTTAGGATATTTTGGCTCGAGCACACATGGAAGAGACTAAACCAGCACCATCACCATCTCCAACTTGCTCTAAATTATCAAAATTTGATGGCTCTCCACTTTCTGATCCAAAAGAATACAAGCACATTGTTGGTGCACTTTAATATTGCACCTTAACAAGACCAGATATTGCATTTACTGTCAATCAATTGTGATAGTACCTTCACTCTCCCACTATGACTCATTGGATAGTTGCAAAACATGTTCTCAGATACTTTAAGGAGACTGCTGATCATGGTCTTCAGTATACCTCTACCTCACTCCAACTAAATGCTTTTTGTGATGTTGATTGGGTGGGTAGCCCTGATGATTGCCGATCCACCTCAGGCTCTGCTATATTTCTTGGTAATTGTTTAATCTCTTGGAGTGTTAAGAAGCATAATGTGGTTTCTCGGTCAAGTATAGAGGCGAAATATCATTCCCTTACTCTCACAACAACTGAGCTCTATTGACTTAGAATGCTCTTTTCTAAAATTGGCATTGTTCTCCCAGTGGTTTCTATGCTATGGTGTGATAATGTGAGTGCCTCGGGCATAGCCTCCAACCTTGTGTTTCATGCTAGGACTAAGCACATTGAAGTAGACTATCACTTTATACAAGATAAGGTCTTAAGCCGTGACATTTTGGTGAAATTTATCTCTATTGGCAACCAAACATCTTACATACATTTTCACCAAGGGTCTTCCTTCGCCACGCTTTCTTAAACTCAAGTTCAAGTTAATGATGGTTCCTCACCCCATTTACTTGTGGGGGCATGTTAAAGTATGTGCTGATGATAACCATGGCATATTCAAATCCTTATCACAACAAGATATGATTAAGATAGATGATAAACATTTCTACTGATTAGCATACATGTACTTATCATATCACTTAGTTGTTGGATGTACTTATCTATTGTATTTTAGTCTTATCCGGTTGTTAGTTTCATGATTTGCTTGTAATCTATTTAAACAACAATACTATATATATATAAGTTGTGACAGCTTCGCCAAACCATTATTTTCTACTCTGTTTCAGTTTTTTGGATTTTATCCCTTCATCACATTTTCCATCTATCTCAATTAACGGATTACATGAGTCATCCCATTAGTTTGCCACTTGCCAAATTTTAAAATTAAAATAAAAAATAAATTTTAATAATTTATTTATTAAAAAAATCAAAAACCAAAATTAGTGGTTTGTGGGAGGGGGGGATCATCACCTCAATCCCCTCCCCATCAGTGGCCACCATGCGGTGGCCAAATTCATTATTGGACTCTAAGTGCAAGATCCAATTAATATTTATCTTATTTTACATTTGATCTGTTGGCCAAGATGCGAGAGAGGTTGTTAAGGAATCCCAGTAATCTCACATGCATGATATATATGCTGGTGCATGTGTTCTTGTCGATGTATATATGTAGTAGGTATTGGCCTCTTCACCTACTAGCTTTAAGTTTTTGGGTTGGATACTTCAATGAAGACCTACCAATGTGCAAGGAGAACTCACCCGAATTAATCACACCATCACATGAATCAGTTCATGAAGCCAAATGGTTCTTAATTAAATATGTAGTTGTTCCAGCAAATTAAATTATACAGCTAAAACTTGATTTATTTGACCTCTCAACAATGGGATGATGCAGCATTGCAGATCAGTAGAGTCATCTACAACTTTAAAATCTTCATCCTTTTTAGGTACGCCTATGTAGTCCTCTTCACGATCAACACTTAGAGAGCAAAATACATTTGAAGAGTTTGAGAAGATCTCCAAGTCATATTAGTTAATCACCTTGGTTTACGGGCCAAGTTAAATTATTTATTATATTTTGTATATGAATTTTAGAAAGTTGTAATGATAAAATGAAATGAGATCTTACTTCCAAACCGGCCCTTAATGTCCTTAGAATCCAAACTTCCATGACAATCAAACTTGGCGCATAGACCAAGGTGATTAACTAATCTGATACAAAACTATTAGATTCAACGTTAATGGTGTTGAACTCCCCTTAGAAAAACAAAGTGTCGGACTACCTTGAGAAGGTATAAGATCAATGCAACTTTGGTTAAAAATTGTGAATATTCTTTAGATTGGGGCAATATCACAGTACTTGTGGTAGTATTTTAATTATAACTTTTGTTATGAGTATTAAAATCGTGTATAAAATCTTAATTTGTAAAGTCAATTTGCGAGATTATTTTATGTAATTATTTTATGGAGGTAGCATTATTCTTTCTGAAATGCAGTTCTATATATTATTATTCTAAAAATTTTCCAGGCGGGTCACAGCGGTGCCAGCACCCTGTCTGTGAAATCAATGCCTTTGTTGTCCATCATACTGGGCGCGCGGTATATATAGATGTCAAATTTGCATGAATACTGATTGTATGTCAGGTTCAAGATGCCAAAAGATGCATATAGAATTCAATAGACGCATTAAGTTTAGGATTAGGACAAGCTGTTAAACTCACATCTTACAAATAATAAACACACAGAAAATAAAAAAAAATTAAAAATTGAAGGAAAAGTAAAAGGAAAGAGACTTTAGATTTCACTTTCTTAATTGTGATCTTCAGTGCATATCTCTGACATTTAATGGAACACCAATGCCTAGAAATGTTTAAGAGAATTAAGGTCACAACCTCCAATAACTGAAATGCTGCATGTGATGATACCTAGGCGCTGCTGGACGAGAAGATGGTTCAAGATCATGAAGAAGCCATAGACAAATATGCCAGCTTAATTCCTTGGGATTTTCCGAGAGAAAATTTGGTGGAAGAATTCTATGAAGCAAATCCAACATCACAATTCACAACAGAATGCGCTTTCCATGATTCAAAACAGCAAACCAACTCGTAGAAACGGCAGCATTAGTTAAAAATAGTCTTTCTGAGTACCCCTTCATGAAGAATTACTGGGAAGAAAACGCGCGTAGAGTTCAAATTTTCAGTTAGAACGGTTAACAGACAATTACTATATTCGAAACCGGAATGTCGAAACTCCCGGAGAACACTTCTACGGACACACAGCCCCACACAAACGCAGGACCATCCAACTCCACTGGTGTCGCATCTAATACTTCCTAACAAAGAAACACTCGCGAGAAATTTTCCAAGGAAAAAGTTTTTTCCGAGGAAAATCCTCAAAGAAGTTAATTTTTTCTGGGTTGTTTGGCAGCTTTATGGGCATTTGATCGTTGCCATCTTCATTTCCATTGAACACAGCACAGCTATTAGTAATTATCTCTTTATTTCATTTTTTAATTACGTTTCCCGTATGATTTTTCTTTTGATGCATTCATGAATCTCGTGATGTGCTTTGGATCATTCTTAAAATTTCAAATGCGTGTATTATGATCAGGAGATGGAGCAATTTCGTCACATTGGAGAGGTACTAGGGAGCATGAAAGCTCTAATGGTTTTCAGAGACAATATCCAAATCAACCAGCGGCAGTGCTGTCTGTTGCTTGATATCTTCAGCTTCGCTTACGAATCAATAGCAGAGGAGATGAGACAGAACCTGAGCTTTGAAGAAAAGAACCTGAAATGGAAAGTTCTTGAGCAGCCTCTGAGAGAAGTCCACAAAATATTCAAAGAAGGAGAAGCATATATTAGACAGTGCTTGGAAACCAAGGATTGGTGGGCTAGAGCCATTACCCTCTATCAGAACACTGACTGCATTGAATTTCACATCCACAACTTGCTTTGTAGCATTCCCACTGTCATCGAAGCGATTGAGACCGCAGGAGAGTTTTCTGGGTGGGATCAGGGTGATGTTCAAAAGAAGAGATTCGTGTATCTTAACAAGTATAGAACAGAATATAAAGATTATAAACTTTTCCAGTGGAAATTTGGAAGACAGTACCTCGTGACTCAGGATTTTTGTAATCGATTTGACGCGGTGTGGAAGGAAGACAGATGGATACTTCTAAACAAACTCCAGGAAAAGAAAACGTCGTGTTCGACCACGTATGATAAACGACTCAATATTCTTCTTTCCACGAACTTAGATGGGTCAGAGCCTCTATATGGAAGACTCTTGCCGAGTTCAATCCTTCTGAGGTCTAGGGACTACGTGGTGAGGAGACGATTAGGGGGTGGGAGTCAATACAAGGTGATCCAATGGTTGGGAGAAAGCTTTGCCATGAGGCATTTTTTCGGAGATATTGAACCTCTTGTTCCAGAGATTTCAAACCTATTATCTCTTTCCCACCCAAATATAATGCACTTTCTTTGCGGGTTCACTGATGAGGAAAAGAAAGAGTGTTATCTGCTTATGGAACTCATGAACAAAGACCTCTCCAGCCACATCAAAGAGGTTTCTGGCCCAAGGAAACGGAATCCATTCTCACTTTCAGCTGCAGTCGATCTTATGCTTCAAATTGCAAGAGGAATGGAATATCTGCATTCCAAGAAAATCTACCACGGAGATTTGAATCCTTCTAAGATTCTTGTCAAAGCAAGAGGCAGCAGCTCAACAGAAGGTAACTATCATGCAAAAGTTTCAGGGTTCGGACTATCCTCCGTTCGAAATGTCAGCCAAAAAAGCTCTTCAAACCAGAATGGAACCCCCCTCCCATTCATTTGGTATGCCCCAGAAGTTCTGGAAGAGCAAGAACGGAAAGGAAGTGCAGAGAATACCAAGTACGCAGAAAAGTCAGATGTGTACAGTTTTGGAATGGTCTGCTTTGAACTTTTAACTGGGAAAGTTCCTTTTGAGGATAGCCATCTTCAAGGAGACAAAATGAGTAGGAACATTAGGGCAGGAGAGAGACCTCTTTTCCCATACTATTCACCAAAATATTTGACCAATTTGACAAAGCGATGTTGGAATTCTGATCCAAACCAACGGCTAAGTTTCTCATCCATCTGTAGGATTCTTCGTTATGTAAAACGGTTCCTTGCACTGAATCCTGATTACAGTAGCCAGCAAGATCCTCCAACACCAATGGTAGATTACTGTGACATCGAGTCTGGACTCTTGAGGAAGCTCTCTTCAATGGGGTGCTCCGATCCATCGCCAATATCACAAGTCCCATTTCAGATTTTTGTTTACAGAGTTGAGGAGAAAGAGAGAACAAATTCAAACCTAAAAGAAAATTCGGAATCAGGAAGTGATGGAGCTTCAGCTTGTGGGGATGAAAATATGCTAATGATGGACGACCAAATCTTCTCACCTGCAAATGAAAGGAAGTCTTTAGCTTCACCTGAAAGGATCAACAAGAGAAACTCGTTGCCAAATAGATCTCCAGATTATAAAGTAAATAGACAACAAGGTACGTACTTTCCAGAGTAAATTTTTTGGATGGTATTAAATGTTCAATATATTATGTAGCACCTATTATGTATCTATTCTATCTCACTCTAAATCCTAAAGTTTGAACAAGAGCTCTAGAGGATCGGAATCCATCATGTGTATGGAATGTATTCACATAGAGAAATATTTTAACCACAAAAGGATTACATAAAAATAAATTAACAAACTGACGTGACTTAATGTAAGTTATATTATAAAGTTATTTTTATTGTAAAGTAGATCTATTATATTATATGAAGTCATGTCATTTGGTTACACAGTTTAGATGATATGAGATGTATTTTTAAAAGTTGAATAAAATATTATTATAATATGATTTTTTAATATTAATTTTGTTTTGAAATTTGAAAAAGTTGAATTGTTTATTATATTTTGTATGAAAATTTGAGAAAGTTGTAATGACTAGATGAGATGAAATGAGCTGAGATACTTTGATATTTAATAACCAAATCAGGCATAAGAGTAATACTATATACAGTTATGAAGTGCGCAAGCACCCAGCAATCGTTTTAAAAAAGAGTGGTTACGATTAAAAAATTATTTTTTTTCATATGCGTCTTGTATTAATTCATTTTTTTCAAAGAAACTATACAGCGCTTGCACAATCTACAACTATAAATATCATTTCTCATCTTGTATGATCTTGTTGTGACGATACCACTCCTCATTTCAGTATTACATGAGTCATTTATTCTTTAAACAACTATATACAAACGTAGGAATAGTGATCTTATCTAATTAATTTACCGACCCAATCAGATAGTTCAACTCTAGATAATTAAGGATGATAGACGGCCTATAGCAATTATGATGTGACATCATATGATTGAGAAACTATTAATTATCATGTAATGATTTGATGACATATCAGGAAACGGTAAATATATATATTTTTATATGGAAACTATTTTTCAAAATAAAACTAGGTGTGCTTCAAGATATTCATTAGCATGCTGTTTATTTTACCATGACATAGCAATCACATACAAGGAAGAACAATATATAAAGTGTTGTAAATGCATAAGCCATTCACATGAATAATTAATTTATTTGATGACAATATTATCCATTTTTTTTTCTGTTTATTGGAGCGCAGGAACAACAAAAGGACGAGTAAGACCTCCGCAAATAACCCCTTGTGGGCGTAGTATGAGAATGAGTTCAGAAAGCCAGCTAATATTGATGAGTCCAGTGTCGAGCAAAAGAATACCCAGATCACCTTCTGGTCATGCCTCAGATTCCGAGCTCTCCTAGACTTCGATGCCACCAAATCATCTGTCCTCACTCGCAATTAAATTCTAGAAATCTGGATATCTAGCTAGCTCAGAAATATATATAGACAAAGCTAGATACAAACGGTTGAAATGGCATGAAAATATTCATGGAGCTGACCCCAGCAATTCAGATAATGAGATTAACGCCATTGTTCTCGCAAAGGAACCATTTATCTTTTGACCAGAAAGGAAAAACATTGAATTTTTGTCGCAACAAATTTTTTGTGACAAAAATATTGTCCCCTCGTTATCACAATAATACCGTCCCAAAAACGACATTCTAGGATGGTTTTTTTTTTTTTTCCCGATCCATCAGAAAAGATTAATCTATTTAGTGATGAAGTTCACTGAACGTTGGTGTTTGTGACACATCCGTACTATCACTTAGAGCTGCTACCAATCATAAACGAGTTGGTAGCCATCCTCCCAACCCGCTGCCCCTGCCTAGGGCTACGCGGGATGGGCCTTTGCCTGGGCAAGGTGGCTATTTCCCTTCTTTCTCAACAAAGTGGTGGCACTAGCACTAATGCAATGGCACTATAGAAGTGAGGGAAGTAGAAGAAAAATGAAGAAGAGAGAGTAAGAAAAGAAGAATGCATGCGGAAGTAGAAGAAAGAAAACAAACAGAAATTAATGAGAAGAAAGAAAGAAAATAAAAAAAAGAAAAGGGGAGTAGTGCAACAAATTAGAAGGAGAAGAAGAAGAAGAAGAAGCTGTCGAGGGGACTAGCGACCTAATGCTGTTCACTAAATGTTCATCATTTCCCTATCTTATATATGCTATTCAGGGAAAATCTTACGCTAATTACTAATAAATTACTAAAATCTTATTCACGTGATAATTACAGCTAAGTAGGACATTGTGTTAACTTCCTCTCGATAGTATAGGTGAAGACTACAAAATTGATGAAGTGAGAGGTAGGAGAGAACATACGGGAACTATACAAGAAACTTTCTCTATCCATGCAGGAATAGGAGGTGATTTTGGTTGATACCAACTTACTTGAAAACTCAATCAATAGAGGCGAAAAATACTTAATTATATCCTTGCTAATGGAAAAATTACAACAAGAAAGCTTTTAAGTAAACAATGAGGAAGATTTGGCAACCAGTGAGGAAAATGTCATTTAAATACTTGCACTCCAAACTAATGCTAGTAGAGTTTGAAGATTGCATAGAGAAAGAAAGGGTGAAGAGGGAGGGGTAATGGTCATTTGATAAGAACCTGCTCACTACAACAAATATGGCTTTTAGTGACAGATTATAAATAGTGACGGTTTCCAAACTGTGACTAAAATGTATTTACTGTGACGGTTTGTGAGAACTGTCACTAAATGTTGGGCAAGAATTTCGAAACGTTCGGACATTTAACATAATACGTTCGCACGTCACAGTAATGTTCGAATGTTATGTATATTTACGTGCGAACGTAAAAAAATTAGCGCGAACGTTCGAACGTTTTAACTAATTACGTGCGAACGTGAATATATTAGCGCCAATGTTCGAACGTTAATGTGATAAAGTTCGAACGTTATATATTAAATTACATAAATTAACCATAATATATATTTTTTTAATAGTAAGGTTAAGTAACGTTATATTAAAAAAAAATTAAGAGTAGAAATTAAGCTACACAATACATACATTAAATATTTGTGTCCATTACATATGTCAAAAATAAAAAACGTTCGAATGATAAATTTTTACAAATCACTTTCAGAACTGCTGGTTTACAAAAGATCGAAACTCCTCAGTCAATGTCTCAACCTTATTGTTTAGCACATCTACATGATGTGTAAGATGTGCGACAACCTGATCTATATGTGCAATCTGTCTATCGATCTGTCCGTCTATATGCGCATTCATATCTGTCATCATTGTATCAACCCAAGCAGGTCGCACATCCCCAGCAGATGTAACTCCCGGCTGCTGACTAGTACTCACCGACGGGCGAGCAACATCGGCCCCAGACTCAGTCGGGGGAACAAGATCTGGCGTAGGACTAGACTGACGCCGAGCTGAGCCTCTCCCCTGTCCAATGCTCCGGCGGTGTGTGGTTATGTCGATAGGGCTCATCTGGTTTATCACCATCTCCTCCACCTGGAGTGGCACTCCCCGGGCTAGTAATAAGCAGCTGATGATAACTCCGTACGGGAGATTATCCGTGGTAACGATGCTGGCCTCGTAACGGATCCGCTCAAATATAACAAGGGGCAAGTCAATAGGCTCACCACGTGCCAAGCCAATCAGGAACTGTGCACGAGCCCGACTGAATGTGCTCTTATGTGCCACCGGGTCTACATTTGTTGCAACAAAAATGTGCAACATGCGAAAGAAAGGCAGCAGCTGATTTTGGCTGAAGGAGTTCGGCCTATCGAGCTTTGTGCGGTCCGTGCCAGTGAGGATGTAGAAATCCTGGTCCCGCTCATCGTCACCAACCTCAGCAGCAATAGGATCGCCCTCGGGTCGATCTTCTTCATGACTGGGCATAAACTCAACAGGGCCTGAAGATGAAGCAGAAGCGGCTGGATCTGCCTCGAATATGCCCGGGGAAAATGCAGCTGCTATGTCATCAGCCTGAGCAGCTGTCGACTCAGGTAGTATACGCGGAATCTGGAGTAAGTCGGCGAGAACATCCGCCGAGAACTGAAATTGTACACCGCGTACATTGAGAGTATGGGATGATGCATCATTAGGCATGGTGGCCATCCCAATGTAAAACTCTCGAACCATTGTGGGGTAAATCTTTCCCCTCAATGTGCATATGGGGCACCAGCCTCTGGTGACGAAGACATCTCTCAGCGTCTTCTGCTCCCAGCTGAGCTCATCAAACTCATTAATGAGGATTTCTCGTTCCCCCATAACAGTTCGTGCCCCAAGTCGAGCGATGTCCGGATTGCCTCCATCCCTCCCTCGCTTCCTTGTCGTCATATACTGAGCCATATCCTGAAAATTAAAAAATATATATAAGTTATAACATTTAAAAAAAAATGATTATAATCATAGATACATACGTATTATGACATATATGGATTATACTAAAAATTAAAATATCATCCTTATAAATTTACATAATTTTGCCTGTAAAAATTTTAAATAATTCACTTTTTCAATATATAAAATAATAATACTTAAAAGAAACAATATAAAAAAATTTTAATAGGAAACGTTCGAACGTTAATGAAAGTACGTTCGCACGTTAAAATAGGTGTGAATTTACAAAGATGATACGTTCGGACGTTTTTATCGAACGTTTCATTCAAACGTTCGATAAAAACGTGCGAATGAGTTCATTACGTCCGAACGTATTATCTAAACGTTCGAACGTAAGGAATTTGAACCGTCATACGTTCGGACGTTCTTACTAGCCGAAGAAGACCAAAGGTTTACGTTTGAACGTTTTATCCAACGTTACGTTAAAGCATTGGATAAAAATGTTCGCACGTAAAACTAATACGTTCGCACGTTACAATATAACGTGCGAATGTAAAGAATACAAAAGGTCACACGTTCGGACGTTGTGTCGTGACGTCCGAACG
The DNA here is from genome assembly GCF_018687715.1 of Carya illinoinensis. NCBI lineage: Eukaryota > Viridiplantae > Streptophyta > Magnoliopsida > Fagales > Juglandaceae > Carya > Carya illinoinensis. Next base: position 7,374,104 of record NC_056753.1, read on the forward strand.
TTACGACACGGAATCGCTGAGTCGACTCAGCCATTATCGAAAGTTTCGAAACGCATGTTTCGAAGCCACAAACAACCAAAATAAGCATTTCCAAAGATGGGGAATGTTTCTACGGTCCTATTTTATCAATTTACTGTGAATGGTGGCCAGAAATGCAAGTTTTATATCCGGGCTACGGTGGGTTTTGAATTTTTGAAACCCACCAATTAAAAGCAAGGAAATAGAAGAGGGAGAGGGCACATTACCTTTTAGTGACGGTTGTGGTGGCGGATGGCGACGGTTGCGGCGGCGTGCGTGGCAGAGAGGATGAGAGAGTTTGAGTTTCCGGACCGGTTTCGTACAAGTTATGGCCTGGAAACCGTCGTGCCTGGCCTTATATACAGTTAACGTCCGAACGTTAATTAATTAACGTTCGGACGTTAACTGCACATGCGAACATTATGTAGATTATGTTCGGATTTAAAATCATACATGCGAACGTATAACTTGTACGTTCGGACGTTGTGTTAACATGCGAACGTATAACGTATATGTTCGGACGTCAATCAAAACGTCCGAACATTTTAGTTATAAGATTCGAACGTTTTTACACTTTATATTATATTATATATATTATATAATATATTATTATAATATATATTATATTACCTATATATTACTATATAATATGATATATAATATATAATATTATATATTATATAATGTATAATATTATATATGTATAATATACGTATATTATATAGTATATAGTGCTAATATTGTATATAGCGTATACTATATAGTATATAGTGTAATATACTATATACTATATAGTATATTACACTATATACTATATAGTGTATACTATATAGTGTTATATAGTATGTAGTTTTAATACGTATATAGTGTTATATACTTATTATTGAAACCTACTATATTATTGAAACCTACTATTATTGAAACCTGTTATATTATACGATATTATATAGTTATTATATATAGATAACATACTATATAATACTTATACTATATTATAGACTATAATATAGATAATATAGTATATAATACTTATACTATATTATAGACTATAATATAGATAATATATTATATAATATTTATACTATATTATCTAATAACTATATTACTTTAATATAGTTATTAGATATACTATATTAAAGTATACTATACTAGGATAATATACAATTTTTCCTATATAATATATTATAATATACTTGTTATAACCATAATATATAATATACTTATTATATTATAGTTATAATATAATATATATTTTATATTATTAGTTAATATAAAGTTATAATATATATATAGTACGTTCTTATATAATACTTATGTTATATATATTATAATTGGTACAAATTATATATTAATTAATATTGTATAATTTATAATTTAATATATAAGTATATTATGAGGAATATACTAAATTCTAATATGTAAATGATAATATTAACGTTCGAACCTTAATGCGAAACGTTCGGACGTTATAATAAATTCTGAGAAAAATTTCCCGCTTAAACCAAATTTGCACAGTACATTCTAACGTACTATATAAACGTTCGAATGTTACTGACGAATACGTAGGATGGACAATAATACGTGCGAACGTACTGTATAAAGCTTCGGTGGGATAATTTTACGTTCGAACGTTAATGCTTAAACGTTCGCACGTAAAATGAAATGAACGTCCGAACGTTAATTGCATAACAAGCAGAAAATAAAACTTTCACGCACGGGAAAGCAGATTCATTTCTGCTTTCCTCCGTGCGTGTTAGAGTGAGAGACAGAGAGAGTTTTAGAGAGACGGAGCTGGGAAGTGGAAAGCAGTGGGGAGAGACAAAGAGAGTTTTAGAGAGAGGAAGAAGAAGTGGAGGGTTATAGTGAGAGAGAGTTTGCAAAGGTGTAGGTCTAAGCATTAAGGTAAATAATATTTCTCATTTTTTATTTGTAATATACATGATAATTATCAATGTTTTATTTCATATATATTTAACTAACTAGTATTGTGTATTTTTTGAAGGATCATTTGTTGTGAATTGTTGAGAAGTTGTGATTTTTGAAGAAGAATTTATTTAAAGCACAAGGTATATATACTAAACTCTATTGTTACATTTTATTGTGGATATAATTTGTGATTAAGTTTGTGTTGTTTGGATGAATTAAAAAGAAAAATTATTGTTATTGAATATGTTTATTCTTAATGTGATAATGTTTTAGTATAGTGTATGTTTTTGAATAATAATTATTTGTTAGTTTATGTGTCTATTTTAGTAATTTGTTGTGATAAAAGAATATATATAACAATTTATTTAATAAATAAATAGTGTGATTATTTGTGTAAGAATAAAAATTTTGGTATATAATTTATTGGATGATCATAATTATAAATTATAATATTACAATTAAAACTATTATATATATAATTAGTTAAATAACTAATATAATAAATTATCATATATTACTAAGTGTCAATTATAAGGCATAACTATATAGTATATATAAAAAATCGTATTACTAAAATTATAATATAAATAAGTATTATAAAATAATAATTCCTAAAAATCTAATAGCTCAATAATCCTAAATATTTTATCTAATAATATATAGTATAGAGTATATTAGTATTAATCCATAATAATAATTATCATGTAATGTATAGTATTAAAAAATGATTAATAAGAAATAGATAAGTAATTATAATAATAATTAATTATTTAATAATAAAAATTATTATAATAATTATAATAATTTTGGCAATAATAGTAATAATTATATAATAACTGATAACAATTAAGTGTTATCAATATATAGTATAACTAGTAATTATAATCTAATTTACTATATATTATATTAAATACGAAATAAATAAGTAAAAATTGTTATTTTATGCTATATAATAACAAATAAAATATAAGTATTATCAGTAACTTATAATAGTAATTATAAGATATTTTATAGTAGTGTTATATATTATATAGCTGAAAAAGACATATAATATAATAAATTAGGAATTATATAAGTCTACAAATAATTTCTAAGTGTTATCAATCATTAATAATATAAATATTATTAGTACATCGGGATAATTCAAACAATGTGCGCTAATTTATTTGTAGACTTTTTTGTTAGATATTGTATAACATTGCATAAATAACCTTAGACCTGTTTGGGAATTAGTGTACATTTAGGTGTACATTAATTCCTGAATTGTCCAGTGTGGATAGTTTGAGATTATATTATCTGTATTGCACATAAACGTTATTCCTACTTTGAACGTTTAGTATGAAGTTTCGGTGTCTTCCTCATTTGTTCTTCGGGTATACTGTTCTTAGGGTCATAATCCCTATATGTGAACATGTATACTTGGAGAACTATGGGGAAGTGCTGCCGAAATTTTTACTAACGTTCAAAGTAGTAGAGTGACGGGACTTGTGCAATATGGAGAATATAATCTCGAATGGGATAGGACCAACTACCTTGAGAAAGAGTACTTTGAACATGATGTATCATGACATGTATGTGTATTTAACTTTACCTTAATTACTAAAAAATTAGATGTTTTTAGAAATGGATAAAAGTTGGATGCGTCTACGTGATAGACTTGGAAAAGATTACATACCCTATGCGCGTGGAGTAAGGGCCTTCATTAATTTTGCAAAGGCCTCTGCTGATAGTCGTGGTTACATTAAGTGTCCATGTCGAGGTTGTAAAAATTTGTGTGCGATAGGATTGGATGAAGCTAAAAGTCATATATTTGTGAATGGTATGGATTTGGGCTATACTTGATGGATACTGCATGGTGAGCCGTATGCTGAATCAGCGGATGACTTATTTAGTCAACGGGAAAATTTGCACAACGTGGATGATGATTATGAGCGAGATGAGATGGAGGAGATGTTGAGTGAAATTGGAGCCGAGATGTTTATGGATGAGGTTGATGACAATGGCTCAAGTGGACGACAGAATGATTCAGATAATTTTCCAGAAATGTGGGAAGATGCAAAGCGTGAGCTTTATCCAGGTTGTACAAAACATTCTAAAATGTCGTTTATTGTGCGGTTGCTTCACATAAAATCATTGTGTGGAATGTCAACCAAAGCAATTAACATGGTATTAGATTTATTTAACGAAGTGCTTCCCGAAGGATCTGCATTGCCGAAGAACTTTTATGAAGCGAAACAGTTGAGAAAGGGATTAGGATTTGAGTATAAGTCCATACATGCGTGCAAGAATGATTGTGTTTTATTTTGGAATGAGAACGAGGAGAAACAAGCATGTCCTATATGCGGAGAGTCGAGGTGGAAGGATAAGAAAAGCGTTCCGGTTAAAGTATTGCGATATTTCCCATTGAAACCCCGGTTGCAAAGATTATACATGTGTAAGAAAATAGCTCACGATATGAAGTGGCACAAAGAGAAAAGAGTTCAAAATGATGGATTTATGAGGCACCCTGCTGACTCACTTGCGTGGCAATCTTTCGATAATCAGTATCCAGAGTTTGGGATAGAAGCAAGGAACGTGCGTCTCGGACTCACAACTGATGGATTCAACCCTTTTGAAAATATGAGTACAGGTTATAGCACTTGGCCTGTAGTGTTGATTCCGTACAATCTTCCACCATGGAGGTGCATGAAGGCGCCCAACTTTTGTTAACTTTGCTTATCCCCGGCCCCAGATCACCTGGGAATGACATTGACGTATATTTGCAGCCGTTGATTGAAGAGTTGAAAGAGTTATGGGAAGCAGGCGTCAGAACTTATGATGCATCCACATCAACAACTTTTCAGATGCATGCTGTGGTAATGTGGACAATAAATGACTTTCCGGCATATGGGAATCTTTCTGACTGGAGTACTAAAGGAAAGTTAGCATGTCCGACGTGTAATAAAGAAACTACTAGTGAGTGGTTAAAATATTCTCAAAAGTTGTGTTTCATGGGTCATCGACGTTATCTACCAACTAATCATGCATGGAGAACAGAATCCGCTAAGTTTGATGGACGCGTAGAAGATAGAATTGCGCCAAATGAGTTGTCTGGGGAAGAGATCCTGGAACAATTGGTACATGTGGCAGCGAACAATTTTGGCAAAGGTCGGGGAAAGAACAAGAGAAAACGAGGAGTAGCAGAATTGAATTGGACAAAGCGTAATATTTTTTTTGAGTTGCCGTATTGGTCGTCCTGCATGTTGTGACATAGTTTGGATGTAATGCATATTGAGAAGAATATTTGTGATAATATATTGGGTACATTGATGAGCATCAATAAAAAGATAAAAGATACGATTAAGACAAGGAAAGATCTTGAAAGAATGGGAATTAAACATAATTTGCATTTACGAGTAGATGGTGAGAGGGTGGTCATGCCGCATGCATGTTTTACAATGACAAGGGAGGAGAGGATGGACTTCTGCAAATGGTTGCAAGGTGTGAAGTTGTCAGATGGTTATGCTTCAAATATCAGTAGATGCATAAGTCATGATGACTGGAAAATTGGTGGATTGAAAAGTCATGACTGTCACGTATTTTTGCAGAAGTTATTACCGGTGGGAATTCGTGGGAAGCTAACATCTGCTGTACGTGTTGCCATAACTGAACTGTGTATGTTTTTTAAGGATTTGTGTGCTCGGGTAGTGAAGCGAGATATGCTGTAGAAACTAGAAGAAGACATTGCTACTATACTATGTAAATTTGAGCAAATCTTTCCACCGTCATTTTTTGATATCATGGTCCATTTAGCAATACATTTACCCCGGGAGATCATGTTGGGTGGACCAGTACAGTTCCGTTGGATGTATCCAATTGAAAGATATTTAGGTCGACTGAAGCGCACTGTTGGGAATAAAGCCAGCGCTGAGGGTACGTATAGCAGAGGCCTATATACACGATGAATGGTTAACATTTTGCTCTTTATATCTTCGTAGTGTTGAGACACGATTTATTCGTCAAGAACGAAATGCTGATCTTGCTGCTCCGCCTTCTCGTGAGCTATCAGTGTTTTCTCAGAATGTACGACATTTGGGTGCACAAACGGGTTACGATTTACTTGATACAGAGTTGGGTAAAGTTCGGTGGTACGTACTAAATAATTGTCAGGAGATTGATCACTATCTCAAGTATGTCGGTATACAAGGTTTAAATAATTCTAAAGATTATATACAACTTTAACTATTATTATGTAAAATAATATGATAAGTTATACTATACAGTGAGCACATGGACAAACTTAAGATGGAAGGCGTCGAGGATATAGTGGCAAGACACGAGTCAGAATTTTCTGGATGGTTTGAACAACGTGTATGAACTAAACTCTATACTATATGTTACATGATGAAAGTTTTAACTCTAGCTAATATTTAATAAATGACATTATTTAAATTGTTAGATATTGGAACAACGTGCTCGTGATCCCGGATCAGTCTCTTTTGAATTGTATGCATTGGCCCGGGGTCCAGAGCACTTCGATACACTGCATGCACAGTTCAAGGTTATAGATTCCATACTTTGGACCGTGAACGTAATAGAAAAACTCAAAACTGTGGTGTCTTGGTCGAGGGGAGTCATGGAACAGATGATATTGATTATTATGGTGTCATTCATGATATTATCGGATTGAAATATCTGGGTGGGTCTATAACATATGTCTTTAAATGTGATTGGTGGGATCTAGGCTGTGGTCGGGATTCGATATATAGGGATAATCATTTTACGAGTGTCAATACTGCATCTAAATGGTACGAAGATGATCCATTCGTACTGGCTTGTCAAGCTACTCAAATCTATTACTTGATTGATCCAATGAAAAGTGCTGATGAAGATAGTGGAGAGATAACTTGGCGAATTGTACAAAAATTTGTCCCTTGAAATATATATGAAGTAGGAACGAGTGCAGATTACGATAATAGTGGAGATGAAGATGACACTCTAAATGTAGAGGCCTACCAGGAAGATGGAGGAGGGGGTATTAACTTATTTGTTGACCTCGATGCACTCGAGTTGCTCCCCTTATGTAGAGATGACGTCCCACTCATCCATCTCGACCCATCTTCATTAAATTATCACTCAATTAAAGAAAGTGAGAAAAGTACAGAAGAAGAGTCAGAAGAAGAAGACGAACAAGAATCTGGGGGGGAAGTGGATAAGGATGACGAACAAGAGCTTGATGATGATGACGAAGATGTTATACAGAGAGATTCTGAAACAAACATGGAAAATACATCCGAAGATGAAGACTAAAAGTACTAAAAAGTTTATTCATATACAGCCATTATAGAATTTTATAATAAATATAAATTTATTCTAATAATATTTTTTTGTTATATATAATCATTTTCAAGTATGCCGCCAAAAAGACAAAGGAGAAATGTGCCTCCTCCACCGAGTCCAAGTCCTAAACCCATTGAGGACTCCCCACCTGACGAGTCTGTTCCCGAAGATGAAGTTAACATTACAGAGAACGATGCACAGTCGACACCTACCGGTAAGGAATGTTTACGTTAATACTATATATAATCAAGATGTTTGTTTCAATAAATAATATATATAACCTTCAAAATTATACTATCATCTATTAGTTGATGAACAATTGGCTCGTCGCGGTCGTGGCTATACATGCGGCATCTCACTTGAGAAAAATCGAAGGTATGGTAAACTGAAAATCACAATTCCTGATAATTCCACTGGAGGAGTGAATGATAGTGCAGCAGCGCTTTCCTCCTATATTGGCACAGTAATTCGAGCTTACGCTCCATTTTATGTGCGCTCCTGGAGAGATGTGCCGAATGAGATTAAGGAGTTTACTTATTATATCATTTTTTTCATCTACATTAGTTTATTATATTTTTAACATAATTAATTTATAATTAGGATGAATTTGACCTCGACTTTGGTCATAGCGAGGATTTGAGAATTGTGAATGAGTTAATGGCTACACTATTCCGACGTCACAAGGGACAATGTCACGACCATTTCAAGAAATTTGAGACGTTTGAAGAGGCTGCACAGTCCCCTTTCCAGCAGATGAAATTAGACGACTGGATAAAGTGTTGTGATCTTTTTGCCTCTCCAGAATATCAGGTATTCTAGATTTACTTTCTATAATTATTTACATTTATATTTGTTGTTTATATTATATGTATGTACATATATTACAATTAACAGTGAGAATTATTTTTGTAGCACTTAAGTTTTACAAATGTAAATAATAGATCTGCTCTGACTATTCACCATCGTGCTGGTTCAAGATCATTCCATCGTCTTGCTAAAAAAATGGTAATTAATAAACGCAATAATTCATATTTTTTCTTATTATTCTTTTATATAAGTACTAATACTGTCTTTTTCAAATTGCTAATGTCGTTTTCTTAGAAACGTGATGATCCTGAAAACTTTTCCCTCATTCATGTCTATGTTGCTGCTCACACTAATGAGCATAGTGAGTGGATGGATCCTACAACTGCAATTAATTATGTAAGCGGTGTTCCTTTTGTTGAATAAATTATGTAACATGTGATTAAATTATTTTTTATTTGTATTTCTTTTAATATGTTACTTATTGTGTGTTTTAATTTTTCAAACTGCAGGGAAAAATGATGGAGATGCAGTCAGCTTCTGGGGATTCCTCTCCTAGTGACTTGGACATTTTTTCACAGGTGTTTGGGCCCAACTCTAGTATGGCAAGAAGTTTGGGACGATCTTTCAAGCATTCCGGTTCATCTTTCTCAACCTCATCGACATCACAAATTAATAATCTTACCAAAGATTTAGAAGCTGGACGACGCGAGAATGAGTATATGAGGTCTAGACAGCAAGAGTTGGAGTCCCTCTTAGAGCGACAGTCTCATTTAGAGACGCGTTTGCAGGACCAACAAAGAGAACAGGAGGAAAGAATCCGTAGTGAGGTCCAAGAGCAAGTGCAGCGGGAGATGATGCTGCAAATGGAGCGTGTTATGTCATTGCAATAGAATCGTGCTGGGCGAGGAAAGAAAAAGAAATGAATTTTATTTCTGTATTACGTTTTTAACATCTAATTTGAAAATAGTTTCAAACAATATTGATTGTGAAATATGTACTATAATGTGAAACAATTGGTTTGTTTATTAAGTGGATGAGTTTAGCATTTCTGATATGTACGTTCGAATGTAAATAAAATATGTTTCAACAGTATTAAACGTTCGAAAATATGTTCAAACGTAACCATACAAAATAGTAACAAAACGTTCGAACGTTTAAACCCAAGTTTAAAAAACGTTCGAATGTCAAAAAAGTTTAACGTTCCAAACATCCGAACGTACACTTTACGTTCGAACTCTACTCTCTTTACATTCGAATTAACGTCCGAACGTCATGATACAAACGTTCGGACATTATTTCATTTTCGTTGGATTCGAGATTCGAACGTAACGTTCGCACGCATAAACATTATATGTCCGAACTATAATCAACAAACATTACCTTTTCTCATTCGAATGTCAGCTCGTCTTTTTTACGTTCGAACGTATAATTTTACGTTCGAACGTTATATTCTATGATAGATTCTAATCGTCACAGAAAATAATACGTTCGAACGTTATTTCAAACGGCACATCCCCAACTGTCACTAAAAATGTTTTTAGTGACGATTGTACAGTAAACTGTCACCAAATGTAATCCGTGACGCACATTACGTGACAGTTGTGGTGACGGTCAGAAACCGTCACCAAATATATTTCGTGACGTTTTTTGCATTTCTTGTGACAGTTTCATCTGTCACTAAAACCTATTTTTGTTGTAGTGGCTTCTGGTAAAAGATCTTGAAGGGGAGTTACAAATAAACAAAATCACGATTACAGATGCTTCATTCTAGATTTGGCTCTATGATTTACCACTGCATGCTATGAACGAGAAGTTGGTTGGGAGGCTAATTGGAGAAACCATTGGGAGTGTGAAAGACATTGACATCGAGAGGGGGGGAGTGGCTTGGGAAGAATTCCTTAGAGTTAGGGTTGGTTTGACCATCATGAAACCTCTCATGAGAGGCAACGAATCAACCTAGGGCCACATGGATCCTAATGGGTTAGATTTGTATATGAGAGACTTCCCAATTTCTGTTATGTTTATAGACGATTAGGACAAAACCACAGGGACTGTATCTCTTGGCAAAACAAGAAGGATTCACTCAACAAAGATTGCCTTTGGTTTGGACAAGGGGTACGAACAGTCGATGCATCAGGAAGGGAACAAAACACCTTGACCAGAAGAAGAACACCGGTCGGAATTCAACATAGATCCTATCCCTGAACTATGATTGGTAGAATGCGTGATATGCGACTAAAAATATGGATGAAATGAATAGAAAATCTTATTCAAAGGGAACCAGCAGTGGAAATGGTGGAATATTTCAAAATGAAGAAGGAAGGTCAATGGAAATTGACATTATGATGCTTGGGCCAAGGACACAAAGTCCAGGTACTAATGGCCATTAGAGCTTCAAATTCTTGTTCCATTTCAACCTTTTATCGTGAACTAGTTGCAGCCTTAACTACAAGAGGTCATGCTTTTTGCGGCGCTCAAGAATTGTCGCAAAAAGTGTAAAAACCGTGGCAAAATCCGTTAAGCCACAGTTTTTTCATTGCAGCCAAACTGTCTGGAAATTAGCCTCACATAACTGAGAGTGGTATGAGAGGCTATCGGGTACTTTGTTGAATAATATAGGTGGTAATCAAAGAATTTTTTTGGTTTGAGGGAGTTTTTTTTGGCTTGGATAATCATGGGATGAGTGGGAGTTGTATTGATGGTTGTCTTGGGTTGTATGTTGCTAGAAGCATTAAAGGGAGCTAACACAGACTCAGGTGAAGAGCTTATTGAGTTAGAAGGACTGGTTCTAGGAGATAAAGGTTCAAACGGGAAACTAAGGTTCAGAGGGGAAACTTGAGATGGAGCTAGTCATTACTTGGGAAGATTCTTGAGGTGTTGAAGCAACAGGTTCTGAGTATTGTTGCTTGAGGTGTTGGAGACATGAGAAAAAGAGAATCATCTACAACATTCAACTTGGAGGTGTGATTAGAATGAGCCAACCCAGTGCAAGAAATGAATTCTCATAAAAAAAACCACATGCCTAGAAAGATAAATCTTGTCAGTAGCTAAATCAAGACACCTATATCCAGCTTTGGAACGGTACTGAAGTTTGTGACTATTGAAATGTCTCAGTAGTGAGTAGTATTTTCAACCAAAGGTGTGAAGTGTAATGTAGACAACGAGCTTTCTGTACACTTTGAAGTGTGGGGACTGATACTTTAAGACTGAAGTAGGCAATCAATTGATGGTGTAGACTGCTGTTAGAAAGGCTTCTACCTAATATTTGTTTTATAAATAGGAGTGAGCCAATAGGCTAAGACCAGTATCAAGAATGTGTCAAAGCTTTCGTTCAGCTAAGCCATTTTTTTGACTATTGTGTGGGCATGATTTGCAATGTATTATTCCATTTTGAGTGAGATAATGTTAAAATTGATTGGAATAAAACCCTCCCTCACCATCTGTTTGCAGCTATTTTATTTTGGAAGTAAACTGATTTTCAACTAACAGCTTGAATTTTACAAAAACTCCAAAAACTTTAGCTTTGGTTCGAAAAGGGTATAGCCATGTGTATCAAGAATGGTCATTCACAAAGATGATATGGTATCTACAGGCACTTATGGATTGAACTGGTGAATGTCAAATGTCACTATGAATTAAATCAAGTAGTTGAGATGAGACACGAGTGGAATTAGAAAGTGGTAAAAGCATACTTTTTATCAATTGGCAAGCATTGCAAACATTTTTATTCATATCATCATTGGAAAAAGGTATAGAATGAGTCTTAATAAGGCTAAATACAATTTTATTGGAGGGATGACCTAGTCTAGAGTGCCAGCCTGAGAGACTGGTTTTTATTCCTAAGAAAGCTATAAAGGATTGCTGGCTTTTGAGAGAATTTCCTTGTAGCCGCAGTGGATAAAGTCCATTTTTACTCTTGCCTTCTAGGAGGAGTGCATGCATATGATTTTCCTTCATATAAAAATGAGAAGAGGTCGGTATAAAGTAACAGTTGTTATCAAGGCAAAACTTTTGGATAGACAATAAGTTAGTTGCTACATTAGGATGATGAAGTATTGATTTAAGAGAAAACGTTTGAGAAGAGTTGGAAGAAATGAAAGTAGCAGAACCACTATTTCTTATAGAGAGTCCACCATTACCCACAGTAACAACATCATTACTTTGGAAGGGCTACTGGATCTGCAAGTTGTTGAAGCCATTGGTAATGTGAGCATTAGCTCCACTGACAGCATACCACTCTTGGTCTTTAATTTTAGCATTTGTGTGGATTACCATACTGCTAGCCAAGGAGGAGGATGTTAACCTTGGTAAAAGTAGTCTATCATGTGGTAGCAATCAAGGGCCTAATGATTACTCTTTCCACAAATTTGGCAAGGAGCTTGAGGTATTGTAGATGGGGTAGGTTGCTGTAAAGCTTGATGTGCAACAGAGTTGTGGATGCCTAGTAGTAGGAATTTATATGTCTTGTTCTGATGTCCTGCTTCTTTTAAAGACAACTTGTTGAATGTGTGATTCTTTCCTTTGTTCTTGGCATTGGCACTTGAGTGCCCTTGGTGTTGGGAAAGGAGAGCAAAGGTGTTGGACTCAACGATAGTTGCTTGCTGATTCAATAGCATCTCATGGGTTAACAATTCATCCTAAAAATCATCAAATGTTCGAGGATTGTCTCTAGTTGCAAGGGTGAAGGAAGTGATGAAACTATTGAATGATGGATTAAGGCCACTAATGATGAAGAAATAAAATCTTCATCATCAAGTGATTTGCCAACAACAGCAAGTTGATCTGACCAAGACTTTGCCAACTGAAGATATTCAGTGCAAGTCTTTGATCATTGTTGTAGGCTCCGAAGTTGTTGCTTGAGATGAGAAACTCAAGATCGAGACTGTGAAGCAAATCAATTTGCCAGAGAAATCCACACTTGTTTGGAGGTGTGAAGTTTATAAGTAGTAGACAATATTTTTTCCAAAAAGGTGACATTGATCTAGCTCAAGAGGAACTGATCCTTCTTAGTCCAAAGAAATTAATCTGGATTGGAAACTTCCTTGCCAAGGCTATCACCAATGGCGGAAGGAGGGCACGACTCGAATCCATCACAATACCCATGAGATCATGACTCTTCAAAATAGGAACAAGCTAGGAGGGCCACATAAGGTAGTTTTTTCCATTGAGTTTGATGGAAATTAAGTGAGTGAAATTGGGAGAGGTGAAAGTGGAAGTGATGGGATTTCAACTTAACGTGGCCATAGGATCATAAAGGCGTGAGCCTAACAGGCCTTTAGTACCATGAAAGAGTTGAAGAAATTTGTTTTGGTCAAGTTTCCAAAATAGAGTATATTAACTGTAATTTATAAAGAATTACAAATGACAACCTGCACCCATGTATTAAGGTTACTATTGATAAGTACAAAGTTACAAATGATAAGGATAAAATATAAGTGATAACTGCTCAAAGAGATAAGTCATCCAATAAGATAAGTGGTGTTTGTTAAATATCAAATATTATAATGGTTATATATAGTCAAATGGAACAACATGCTGCAGATTATGTTTATCAATATCAACATTATCTAGGTGATTATCTTCAAGTGATTGCCACAACTTATCACAATTATTATCTCCAACAAACCCAAACCAGCCTGTTTTTTTTTTTTTTTAAGAAAGGGATTAAAACGACATTGTTATGATAAAATCATGTCTTCTTTTCTCGCTTGACTTCTCCTTCCTCCCCTTGGCACCAATTGCACAAACGCCCACCCCCCCCCCCCCCCCTCCCCCCCAATGAGCCCTCTATTTCTCAAAATCCCCATGTTATTCCAGCAATAGCAGCACCACCTCACATCGGTTGCAACTTCGTCACACTTGTAAGTCTCTATACATCTTTCTATGTTAGTCTCTCCTTCTCTCTCTCTCTCTCTCTCTCTCTCTCTCTCTCTCTCTCTCTCTCTCTCTCTCATATCCCCATTTGTGTGTAGACATCGTGTGCTACCACCGCAATTGAACCAATCCACCATGACACTGTAGCAATCCGTTGCATTGCAAGGCCGACCTCCTCATACCCTCCATTTGGTCTTCATCTTTGTAAGCTCTCTTGCCCTCTCTATTGTTCTCTATGTCACTCTCTTTCTCTCTCTCGATCTCTCTCATACCTTCTCTCTTTCTCTAATTCAGGTAGGCCATCAAGACCAGTAGTAAATATTGCCGCAACTCATAGCATCTCCATCTTGCCACCTCCATCCTCCACACCACAACACCACTACCAGTAGGTCTTCATCTCTCTCTCTCTCTCTCTCTCTCTCTCTCTCTCTCTCTCTCTCTCTCTCTCTCTCTCTCTCATCTTCTGGAGGTTCGACTAGCTTCGAATTCAGTCATCCTTCTTGCATTTATTCAATTTTCTATCATTTTCCTTTCATCCAAACATATTAATTCATAAGTGTAACAATTGATATAAAAGCAGAAACAAGTTCAAGTCATGAAGGGGACGATCTATAGGTTGGGTTAAAATTATTAGCCTAGATAAGCCAGTTATGCATGATTCTCTAGCATCACCATAGTATATTCTAGAATAAGTATTATTTTTCTTATTAATTTCCTATTGGTTAAACTATAACAGAAAATATTCTCCTATAAAGTGTATAAAAAGGGACAATCACTCAATGAAAAGATGGGATTCAGATTTGACGAAAACTGCCTCTCTAACATGGTATCAGAGCTGCTTGACTAGCAGCCCTCTTAATCCATGGTTTCGCTCGTACCCTCTTCTTCTTCTTCCTCCCTTCCCAATTCTTCTATTATTTCCTCTTTTTCCCATGTTGCTACTACTAAGTTAACGATAGAAATTTTTTTACTATGGAAAGTTCAGATTTTGGCATACCTTAGAGGACAAGATCTCTATTGCTATGTTAATGGAACTCTTCCATGTCCTCCAAAATTTCTACTTGCTACCTCTAATACTCCACCCAAAACAAATCCTGATTTTCTCTCTTGGACATGCATAGATCAGTTACCCCTTAGTATTCTTTTTTCATCTTTCTCTGAATCCATCAATGGGTACATTCTCTTTGCTGTGACTGCTCGGGAACTATGGCTTTCACTAACCTCAATGTTTACCACCGTTTATTTAATCAATTTACTTCCCACAAAAATCCTAAAAAATAACTCTCCTTACTCACTTGTTTTTAATCAAGCTCCAAATTACAATTTCCTCAAAATCTTTGGTTGTCAATGGAGGCCCAACCTTAGGCCCTATAATAAACACAAACTTCTCTTTTGGTCCACTCCATGTCTATTTCTGGGCTATAGTACAACTCGGAAGAGCTATAAATGCCTAGATCTTCAGTCCAATATAGACTATAAATCTCAAGAGATGTTTTTTTCCATGAGGGCTTGTTTCCCTTTCAAAATTCTTAGCCCACTATTTCTTTTGTTCCAGCTCAAACGGCCCACATCTCTTCTCCATTGGTCCACCTTCCACTCTTTCCCATCTCAATACTTGGCCCGAGCCCAATTCAGCCTATTTCTTCAAGTTCTTATCCCTCGGTTCTTCCAAACCTTAGTTCCCCTTTCGAGCCCTTGCACCCTCCTCTCCCGAGTTGTCTTTTCCCTCAACTCTCCATCTGGAATCACGCCATATCCTTTGTCCACCATGATCTGCAGTTATCATTAGAAGTCACACAAACTCATCATGGCCTAGAATCTCCACCGAGGCACTATCCCATTTCCACAACGGTACTGTCTTCTTACCATGACCACGACTCTGGATGATTTTTCAAGCTTCTAGGTCACCTTCAAGTTCCTTGAGTGGCGTGATGCGATGACCCAAAAGCACACTACCCTCATTCAAAACAACACCTAGAGTTTTGTTACCCTCTGATGACTTACAAAATTTCGTATTGCAGATTTTACAAGATCGCTCGAGCGGAGGCTTTTGGCTGCTCGAGCGAATTCAGTCAGATTCAAACGCTCGACTGCGGCTTGACAGTGAGCTCGAGCGGGTTGCTGGAAAACAAAGATTGCTAGAGCGGAGACATTGGCCGCTCGAGTGAAATCAGGTAGAGTCGAACGCTCGATGTGCGCTCGACACCCTGCTCGAGCGAGCATCGTATTTTGACATATATAGGGTCTTCCACCGTCACGCCATATAAAAAGTAATTTTTCGCTTTATGGCCGTACCTTTTGACTGGAAAACAATTTTTGGGACAGAAAAACACAGCTAGAAGGATTCAATTCATCTATTTTGGAGAGAAAATTCCATATATTGCACGTACGTTGAAATCATACACGAGCACAGACGAGAGAAAAGCATTGAATCAATTCCTTGAGTTTTTGAAGACGAGTTGCGGCTGCAAGGAATATTTTTCAGCATTTATTTTCTTCCAATATTCTTTGAGCAATTATGGTGAATTCGTTTATGTTGAATTCCATTTCTAGTATGAGTTAAATTTTATTTATTCTAGGAAAACGATGTAACCTAGTTCCAAACTATGCTTGATTGTCTATGCTAATTTAAGGCAATTCTCTCTTTGTTTATCTAATTTATTCTGAGTTTATTGCTTCTAATTAACTGGCCATTGATTAGATGATATTTAATCTTGTGATTTGCTATCGAAAAAGGGAATCATAGGGTAGATCTTGAATATTTCAGCATAGGTGAATATAGAGATCGAAAGACTTGTATGAACCTATGTAGTATTTAAATCATTGGTCTTGTTGCTTTCTTGCTTTATTAATTTGCATATTCTTGTGTGAATTGATGAACAAGAATAATTTCCAATTGACTATCGAAAAAGGACATTGTTTAGTTTAAGTTTGGGGGTGTAAACTCCTATAGTTATTTGATCCTCTTGTTTTCTAAGTCTTAGGTTGTTGATGGGTTGTCTGATTCTCTTACCAAGCATGCATTGGAGTAAGATTTAATTCACTATAACTTTGAAATTTGTGATTGAAGATGGTTTTGAGAAAAATTTTCAAAAATTTCTTTTATGTCAAATGGAGTTTTGTGGGTACTTTGGTTTAAATCTTTGACCTTGAACATAATTGAGCACATAATCATTTTTTCTCTTATTCCATTTTGCTTATGAAGAGAAGAAGTTAAATTAATTGAAAGAGGGAAGTTCGATTTTGCTTTGCTCTAGAATCTGTTGATGGGTCATTGAGGCGAAATCCTAGTTGAGACCAAATATTAGAGAAATGATCTAGACATTTCTTTAGCATAACCAAAAAGTTTTCCCAACCGTCCTAAATATCATGCAATTATTACATGGTGTGTTTCCATAGTCAACCCCCTTGAGCCTTCATAAGCCTTTATTTATTTTTTGAACTACATAAACCATGCCCACTCTAAGCCTGAAAAACAATGAATCTACCTTTGATAGTTTGAGAAAATACTTTGGTGAAGAGTTATATTTAAAAGAGAAAATTTTTTTCATGATGAACTGTATTATGTTTGCTCTCTCTGTTTGATCAAAGAAGAAGAGAAGAAAGATAGTAAAAAAAAAAAAAACAGAGAGAAAAAAAAAACAAAACAAAAGAAAAAAAAAAGTCACTAAGCGAAGTATGTATCACCTCAGATTTTGTTAAAGGAATTGTTGGTATTGCTTCAGTGATTACAGCAACAATAATGCCACAAGTATGAGCATATTGCCAAGAAAGAGCTATGATTTGAATCATGTGGGTATCTCTTTTAGTGTTCTTTTCACTAAATATTTTCCTAGTTTGCTTTGATTTTCCATATCCAGTTCTTTCTTAACCCTCACCCTGTGGCCTATCATTATAACCTTATTAAAGACCTATTGATCTCTGATTTTTTGTGTTGACTACATTAGTGGAGATGATTTCTGAAAACTGGACTTATGGGGTTAAGTTTTGAGAGAATTCTTCTAATTTTAGTTGTTTTACTTTTATTTGAATTTGCAGGTGGTTTGAGGTTAAATTGACTATATCACACACACACACACACTCAAGGTCTTAACTTTAGGATGAAGTAAACGCCTAACTCTTGCTTGACAAATTGTAAAATTTTTGATTGATTTTCTTGCTATCTTTGATGTTAAAAGAGTAAGATACTAGTGATGAAATCTAAATTCATAAAAGTTTGGTGAGTGATGATACTTCTCTTTGGGGTCGAGTTGATATTGCCTAAACTATCATTTGCTTTTCTTCTTGTTTGAGGACAAACAAAGTTGTAAGTTTGGGAATATTTGATGACTTACAAAATTTCATATTGCAGATTTTACAAGATGGCTCGAGCGGAGGCTTTTGGCCTCTCGAGCGAATTCAGGCAGATTCAAAGGCTCGACTGCCGCTCGACAGTGAGCTCGAGCAGGTTGCTAGAAAACAAAGATTGCTCGAGTGGAGACATTGGCCGCTCGAGTGAAATCAGGCAGAGTCGAACGCTTGATGTGCGCTCGACACCCTGCTCGAGCGAACATCGTATTTTGACAGATCTAGGGTCTTCTGCCGTCACACCACATAAAAAGTGATTTTTCACTTTATGGTTGTACCTTTTGACTGGAGAACAATTTTTGAGACAGAAAAACACAGCTAGAAGGATTCAATTCATCTGTTTTGGAGAGAGAATTCCATATATTGCACGTACGTTGGAATCATACAAGAGCACAGACGGAAGAAAAGCATTGAATCAATTCCTTGAGTTTTTGAAAATAAGTTGCGGCTGCGAGGAGTATTTTTCAGCGTTTATTTTCTTCCAATATTTTCAGAACAATTATGGTGAATTCGTTATGTTGAATTCCATTTCTAGCATGAGCGAAATTTTATTTGTTCTAGGAAAACGATGTAACCTAGTTCCGAACTATGCTTGATTGTCTATGCTAATTTAAGGCAATTCTCTCTTTGTTTATCTGATTTATTCTGAGTTTATTGCTTCTAATTAACTGGCCATTGATTAGATGATATTTAATCTTGTGATTTGCTATCGAAAGAGGGAATCATAGGGTAAATCTTGAATATTTCAGCATAGGTGAATATAGAGATCGAAAACTTGTATGAATCTATGTAGTATTTAAATCATTGGTCTTATTGCTTTCTTATTTTATTAATTTGCATATTCTTGTGTGAATTGATGAACAAGAATAATTTTCAATTGACTATTGAAAAAGGCTGTTGGATGAATTAGAGATTTGATAATGAACAAAAAGAATTAAATTAAATTAGTTGGATGAGAAAAGTATAGTGAAGAATTAGGTGAAATCGATTTCCTAGATGTTTTCTTTCCCATTAATTTGATCTTCGAACGTCAGTTTTATTTCCTTTGCGTATTTCTCTTTGAGTTGATTTTAGTTTAATTTGCAACTACAAAAATCTTAGTGATTCCTCTAGATAAAATCGAGATTAGTATAATTTTGGTATTTGGCAAAAGTATGGTACCAATCCCTCAGGACGATACTCTTCTCATCACGTTATTATAAAACTACAATACTGTGCACTTGCAGTTTTGCACCGATCGTTACCCTCATTCGCTCGAGCGATGACCCAAAAGCACACTACCCTGATTCAAAACAACACCTGCAGTTTGTTACCCTCTCATCCCTCTTACAATGTTTTTGGCTTTCGTTAGGTATTTTGCACCAAATTTATTTCTGATGGTACTTTTGAGCATAGGAAGGCCAAGTTGGTAGCCAAAGATTATCATCAACAACTTGGCCTTGACTATCATGATACATTTAGTCCAATGGTGAAACCAACTACTATTAGCTTGGTGTTTTCTATTGTTGTCAGTCATGGCTAGCCTCTGCGCTAATTGGATATACAGAATGCTTTCTAGGCCATTTATGGTCTGAAACAAGCTCCGAGGGCCTGATTTCCACAACTTAGCTCTTGGTTAATTGCGTATGGCTTCACTACCTCACAATCTGATCCCTCTTTATTCATCTTCAATAATGGTGATCTGCATATGTTTTTGCTTATATATGTTGATGATATTGTTCTAACTTTATCCAAACCGAGTGCTATTGACAACTTTCTGGATGATTTGAGTCTTGCCTTTCTTGTTAAAGACCTAGGCAGACTATCATATTTTCTTGGCCTTCAGATTGATTACTCTGATTCTAGATTGTTTTTTTTATCTCAATGCAAGTATATCAAAGATTTGCTTACTAGAAGTAATATGTTGCATGCTAAACCGATGACCTCCCCCATGGCAGCTTCAATCAAACTCTCTAAGTTTGATTCTCCATCATTTGATGACAGTACACTGTTTAGGAGTATTGTAGGTGGCTTATAATACTTATCCTTCACTGGACTTGATATATCTTTCTCAGTGACTAAAGTATGTCAATTTATGCACTCTCCCAAGCTCTCACATTGGTCTGCAATGAAGAGGATACTGAGGTATCTTAAAGCCATGATTAATTATGGCTTGATGTTCAAATTTTCATCTCTCTTTACTCTTCAAGCTTAATCATATGCAAACTGGGCAGGGTGTCCAGAAGACAAACATTCTTCATCTAGTTTTTGTGTGTACATGGGCAATCATCTCATATCTTGGAGCTTTAAGAAATAAAAAATTCTCACCAGATCAAGCACAGAAGTAGAGTACAAAGCTCTGGCATCCATAGCTGCTGAATTAATTTGTTTGCAAACCATGCTTCGTGAGTTAGGTCTCTTTTTATCCAAATCACCAACCCTGTGTTGTGACAATATTGGCTCAACTTACATGTCTGCTAACATTGTTTATCACTCAAAAACAAAGCACATAGATATTGACTACCATTTTGTTCATGATCATGTTGTGCCAAGACCTTGATAGTTTCCTTCTGCAGTTTGAAAGATCAGCTGGCTGATGTGTTTACCAAGCCTTTGGTTTCAAACAAGTTTGTAAATTTTAGGAAAAGCCTCACTATTGTAGAAACCCCATTGGACTCGAGGGGACGTATTAGCCTAGATAAGTCTATTATGCATGATTCTCTAGCATCACCATAGCATATTCTAGAATATGTATTTTTTTCTTATTATTTTCCTATTGGTCAAATTGTAAGAGAAAATATTCTCCTGTAAAGTGTATAAAAAGGGACAATAATTCAATGAAAAGATGGGATTCAGATTTGACAAAAACTGCATCTCTAACAAAAATGCCTTGTACTATTTATGGGCATGGTATTAATAATTGAATATTGATAGATGAGTCAAAATGTCAAAAAGGAAAAAAGCTACCACTTGGTTAGTGTTGATAGAGTGAGCCGCAGTGGATGTTGATTCAGAAGCATGATGCAATGTTATGATCTTAAGGGTTAAAGTTTTAGCCAAATTAGTATCTAGGAATTTTAATTGGATACTAATTAAGGAGGAACAAGAAAGTGTAAACACATTTTGTTAAGCTTTTAACTCTCAAGGTAATAACATTCTTGTTTAAGCTCTAATTGGATACAATCCTAATTGGATAAAATTTGGGTAATTGGACTATTGATTGTGCAGGACCAAGGAATGTTAAGATCATAACAAATTTGGGTATAATAATGAACATTGAATACACATATAAAGATATTCAGACATATATATCCATTGGAACAACAAAAATTTATGCACAAAGAATTTATCTTGGAAGATGATATTATGCTAACAAAAACAAGGTTATTTGAAGATGTGTATCTCTTTCTTGAGATGACCATGAGTAAAGATTTGTGCTCTATAGAATTAAAAGAAGAGAAGGTTGAGGCTACAGGTTGAGCAAAAGGAAAAGAAAAATTAGTAGCTAAGAAGAAAAAGGGTAAACAAAAGAAGAAAAAGTTGCTATTAAAGAGGACCAAGAAAGTGAAAAGCCCATTCTCACATCTTCTACAACCTTTCATGGAGACAATTTAGCTTCTATTAGTCTTGTTCACAACCTTTGGATCTTGACAGCTAGCATCAAACCTGCTACACTTGATATTAGTATTACTCTTGATGACTAGAATCTAAGAGAAATCAATTTCTTGACATTTGGTGTTACTATCATAATAATTATCATATTCAAGAAAACGACCATACATCTTGGTGCAAATCTTTTACAACTTGTCCAAGGTGTTAAAGATATGACAACTATGGTAGGTATTAAAAATTCTTAAACAAATTTTGTTGTCACAAGTTTTCTTTGGATTGGTAGTGAAAAATCAATGGTTTCAGTTCCCAAACAAACCTAGAGGGAGTGAATATATAGGTGTTTTTTTAATTTACAGGATTATTTAAGTTTATAATCATATCACAATAAATAACCAACACATCAATTTTGGTAATGAAGTGGAAACTCATTTGAAGAATGTCTTCAAAATCTAAAATCATTATGGGTGTAAGTCATCACCTAAAATCTACTATAGAAATTAAGTTCATTACAACCAATTTAGAAACACTTAGAAAACCCTTGAAGTAACTAAATGTGGCTTCTAATACTACAAGTATCCCACTCGATCTTTACACCCTAGCAACTCCAAACTACTGGTCTTTCTATAGGTTAACAATGAGCACCAAATTGATTTTTGAAGGCAACTCTGGAAATCCTTCCGTCCAAACAATACGTCCACACCAATGGACTCAATAATGCTCAAACAAGCACAATATGATGGAGATCTATTTATTAAGGGAGATCTATTTATTAAGAGAGAAGTGATCTTCATTGCGCAATAAATCTCCTTAGAATTCTCTATTAAGAATATAATGAATATGACAACTCTAGCCTCTATCCACGACCTAAAAGTTGTGCATATTATTCTATATATACTTAGAGCATGACTAGACTACTTAGGGAGTCTAAACCCTAATGAAAAAGTGAATCTCAAAATTATTGTTCAAGCAAAGAGTCAAGAGAACTTTTTGTCTAGTTTTTTGGTCGCGATATTGTTGAGCTCTTTTGATCCCCTAAATTTTGGAATTTGAAGATCCTTCTTAAACATGAATTTGTCAATAAATGAGTTCAATTTCTAAAGAAACCAATATCACCTCAATCCTTTCTAAAAATCAAAAGTTTTGACTATTTTATTCCTATTAGGTCAATCTGATAAGGTTTTATGAATTTGTAATTTTTGCACTTTTTGTTCCAATTGCAACCTAGACTCCACTCAACATATTTTCAACTCAATTAGACTAATTCTTGTCATAAGAACATGATAACATATTTTTTTCTTATACTATTAATCTCCCCTTTTCACAATTCTGTGAGAAAACTTTTAATTAATACAGATTATTTAGTCTAATCTTAACCAACTCTTAAAATAAGACTAAACAAGTTATATGTATAGAAATGTCAAAGTGGATTCCAAAAACTTTAACCCATTGTTCTGAAATCATCAATAAACACATCAACGTTTAGAGAACAAATAGATAATAGGAAGTAAATAAAAATAAGAACATAATAACAAAATAGCATAATGTCAATATCATCAACTATTCTCCCTTTATATTTATCATCCAACTCCCTTAAATAGTACAACTCCCCCTAAGTTAGGGAGTACAGTATATGGGACCTTTTGTCACAAAATGGCAAATGGTTCAGATATATCATTATATGAACTTAGTTTGGATTATTAATTGCTAATGTGAAGTGACACAAAAATTCAAGTACCATGTCAAAATGTCTTAAGTCAATAATGGATGATAAAACATTAAATTAGAAGAAAATTAAAACAAACGTGATCAATTATAAATTTAATGAAATTAATTTAATCACACAAAAAGACATGCAACATATGCAAAATGGCATCATATCTCAGTAAACCACATAAGTAGTACTATATGTTATAGAATGCAATGAGTGTTTGCATAAAAGTGTAACCCCACTCAATTGAGAAGCTTATTATCCTAATAGTGAGAGCGGGGTTGGGCTGTGACTTTGTCTCGAATGTGCTTTCAAGTATAGAAGTGTCAAGTTGTATTAAGGATAAGTCCAAGATCGTATTTCACAGGGACAAAGGGTTATCAAAGCATTTGTGAGATTTTTGTTGTAAAAAAAAAAAAATGCGTTGACTACGAGTGATCAAAAAAAAAAACTGACATGCAATCTGAAAAATATGGAAGATGAGTTGAGGGGAAAAAAAAAAAGTATGAATTCAAATTCTGCAAAAATTTAGTCAAAGCTAGAATTAAAGTTTCTAATAAAAAAGACAAATTAACAAACACTTGGGTTTGGTATGGGACTCTCTTTGTTTCAATTTTTAGGTAATTTTCTCAATTAACAATCCAATCAAGGCATTGATAACGGAAGATAAAAAGTTATGCTCAAGTTTTGCAATATTTTTCTAAGGGATTCTCTACTTTACTAGCCAAATACACATTAACAATCAACTGAGAGAAGCCTTGATAATTTTCAAACTTTTGGTGTGCCTTACATCAACAACAAATCAAGAGCAAGAACCGCAATCTATTTTCAATTTAAATCTAACTAGTAACATAGTGAAATCAACATTTATCAACAAAATATTGAACTAAAACCCAAAATAAATTAAGTCTCATTCCACAACCCAAGTTTCAAAAACTAGCCACACATGATATTTCTAGCAGCAAAAATTAATCTAAGCAAAGCCATATTTAAATCTGAGAAAATATCCAAAATGAGATCAATCCTAAAGTGTAGAACAAATGGTCTTTAGAAATATGCAGGAATTGAAGAGAAAAGAACTCAAAGATTCACTCACTAGAAATAACCGCAGTGCCCAAGAAAATAAAATGAAGAAGACGCCGCCTTAGGAAAATAAAACTCAGCAAAAAGAAATGAATCTCAACGGAAATGAGAATGCATTCTAACCCAAAGAAAATGTAAAAACAAGAAGAAAAGTAAAGGTTGAAGCAGTCGCCATTAGAAACGAAAAAAAAACGAAGGAAAATAATCTGACGTTCAAAAACCGAGAAGAAGAGTTTCAACCACAAGAAATGAAACTAAAAAAATAAAACTAAGAGAGAGTTCCACCGTCCAAATGAAAAAGACTGAAAGAAAAATAAAACTTTGCCCAAAACAATGTTGTCTAGAAAAGTAAAACCAAAGAAAAACAATCAAGAAGACGCTGCATGAAACGAAAACTAAGAAAAAAAACTAAAACAGAGAGATATCCAACCTAACAAATACTGAAGGAATAAAAGGAAAAAAGAGTTGAACTTCCAAAACTGAAGGAAAAAATCTCCCCCCAGGGTCACGCCTGCAGCATATACGTCCAAGAGGCAAGCCTCGCAGGAACTACTGAGCTGGTGCTCCAATCTGCAAGTCCATATGCTTCTCTTTTTTTTTTCTTTTTCTTTTTTTGTCCTCATGTCCCAGCATTTTAGGCAATCAAGCCTCACGTCCCTGCTGCATGTACCAGCCTTACTCCCACAGCCAAGAAGCGTGCTTCCATCTTGGGACCATAGCCTCTCCTAGCTGCAGCTCTTGTACGTAGGCCTCCTTGTGATAATTTTTTTCTAGGCTTGATAAATCCTAAGACATCATAAGTTACATGAGCCCATTTGAATTTAATTAAGGACAAGAAAATCATTTCACATGCCAAACAAAGTTAAATCACATTATCCAATTAATACTCTTATTTTAACACATAAAATTCTTTTAACCCAAGATATTTAAAAGTATTAATACCACATAATTGACCATTTATCACACCCCGCCAACTGACTTTTTGCTAGTCTCTAGCAAATAAAGTGAATAAAATCATATAAAGGTGAAATTATCAATTACAATTTCAGAAATTTTGAGAATTACATGCTATGAAATAGACTTGTTGAGTTTAAGAACATTGGAGATAGATTAATCTGAATTTTTGTATCAACTGGAAGATTTATACACCATTTAGTTAGTCAACCAAGGGAATTACATGTAACAAAGCTTACTTCTTCATGGGAATGAGGTTAGAATTCCAAGATCGACTATTAAGAGGCCTTAACAGTTTCAATCATAACAGCTAATCTGAGAAAACCACATGGTATTACTCTAATTCAAAACTATTATAGTGGCGGCTTTCACGCTATTACACTTTAAAAGGCACCTGATTTCTTGTTTAGTAAGAACCCCAGTAATAGACAGCCTTCCCAATATACAAATTATTTATGATTTTTTTTTCAATTTTTTTTTAATTTTTTTTTTCAATTTGATCCCTAGCTTGTCCATTTTCTCATTTAATTCACTTCAGATTTCTTCCTAAGTCAGTAGGTTATGGTTCATTAGAGTCCCAAACAACTGAAGTGTAAATCAACAAATAATGACCCAAGGTAGTCTTTCTAGGCATTCCGGGCATGTGTTGTGTATGTTTTAGCAAAACTTTTAACATATTTCCCTTGGTTTAACAACTAAATAAAATGGATAAGTCATTCATTTGACATATACTCATATTTGCACTACATTCCACATGTTCCATGACCTCAACAAATCATTTTTCAGTTCACTTTCCAGCATGTAAAATTCAAAAATAGAGAATTTAATCTGCTTTGAACTAATTACCAACACTCCCCAAAGGTCGACCAACATAAGTCTAAGACATGCAAATAGAAAAATAAATTCTCTTCCACCCCCCAACTAGATTGTAGCATTGTCCTCAATGATGCAAAAGAAATGAAAGAATTTACACAAAGAGAGCAGTTAAGGAACAGAAGAGCTATAAGAAGAACAAAATAGGAAAAGAAAATTTGAAGGCAAGAGGAAAAGGAATTACCTGGAGAGCTTTGAAAGGAATGCAGCTAAAATAAAAATAAAAATTGAAGAACAAAAGAAAACAATGAAAAGAAATGGATAGATCAATAACCATCAATTAGGATCAAGCAAATGTAGAGTAGATTCCTCAGGTGCAAAGTTAGAAATAAAAGACTTGAGCCTTTGACAATTAACTTTAAAAATGTTACCATTGAAAGGATTCATTATCTCTATAGCACCATGGGGAAAAACAGTTTGTACCACATAAGACCCATTCCACCAAGATCTTAACTTACCAGGAAACAAGTGTAACCGAGAGTTGTACAATAACATTGTTGATCAGGCTCAAAAGTCCTACATTAGATGTGTTTATCATGGAAATTCTTCATATTTTCTTTGGACAACTTAGAGTTGTTGTAAGCATCCATCCTCAACTCATCCAACTCAAACAGTTGCAATTTTCTCATACCACTAGCTAGCTTCATCAATGTTAAAATTACATTGCTTAATGACCCAATATGCTATATGTTCCAGCTCTATAGGCAAATGGCAAGCCTTACTATACACTAGTCTATATAGAGACATGCCTAAAATGGTTTTAAAGACTATTCTATAAGCCCACAAGGCATCAGACAATCTCAAAGACCAATCCCTCCTGTTTGGGCTAACTGTTTTTTCAATGATATTTTTAATTTCCCTATTTGCTAGTTCAGTTTGTCCATTGGTTTGAGGGTGATAGGGACTAGAGATTTGTGATGGATACCATACTTCTTCATTAAGTTTGAGAAATGCTTGTTACAAAAATGGGTGTCATTTTCACTGATTATGGCTTTAGGCATGCCAAACCTTGCAAAAATGTTTTCTTTCAAAATTTTTAAAACAACTTGATGATCATTATATTTGCAAGGAGCTACCTCAACCCACTTAGAAATATAGTCAACAGCAAGTAAAATGTATAAATAGCCATAAAAAGAAGGAAATGGCTCCATAAAATGTATTCCCCAATAATAAAAAATTTCAATCACTAGTATGGGTTGCATAGGTATCATATTTCTCTTAATAATTCCTCCTAATTTTTGACAAAGTTCATAAGTTCTACAAAAACTAAAGGCGCCCTTAAACATATTTGGCCAAAAAAATCCACTTTGAAGAATTTTAGCCATTGTTTTGCGAGTTGAAGAATGCCCACCACAAGTTTCCGTATGGCAAAAAGTTAAAACACAAAAAATTTCATTATTAGGCACATACTTCCTAATGATTTGATATGAACAATACTTGAAAATTTAGGGATCATCGTAAAAGAAATACTTAGCTTCAGCTTTCAACCTTTTGATGTATTGAGCATTCCAATGAGGTGGAGTCTTTCCTGTGACTAAGAAATTTACAAGGTCAGCATACCATGGTAAAGTCTCAATTGAAAATAATTGTTGATCAGGAAAATAATCATAAATTAAAGGAAACTCCTCATAAACTTCAAGTGTAAGGCCAGAAAGATGATCCGACACCACATTTTCTACTCATTTCTTGTCTTTTTATTATGAGATCAAATTCTTGCAATAGGAGTATCCATCTCACCAATCTCAGATTGGTGTCTTTTTTTTTTTTTACAATAAAAATTTCAAAGCTGCATGATCAGTGAATATTATGATAGGTAAACCAAGGAGATATGATCTAAATTTATCTAATGCAAAGACTATAGCTAGTAATTCTTTTTCTACGGTGCAATAATTCTTCTGGGTAGTATTCAAAGTCTTATTAGCATAGTATATGACATATGACAACTTATCTTTTCATTGTCCAAGTGCAACCCCTATAGTAAAGTCACTTACATCACACATTAATTCAAAAGAAAGTGACCAATCAGGGGGCTGAAGGATAAGTGTCGTGGTGAGAAATGTTTTCAGCTGATCAAAGCAAATTTGACACTCTTTAGTCCATTCAAACTTGACATCATGCATTAAAAGTTGACAAAGAGGTCTAGAGATAAAGCTAAAATTCCTTATGAACCTTCTATAAAAACCAACATGTCCTAAAAAAGATCTAACACCTTTCACATTTTTAGGCGCAAGCAAATTTGAAATCAAGTCTATCTTAGCTTTATCTACCTCTATGCCCCGAGTAGATACAATATGCCCCAAAACTATCCCTTGTCTCACCATGAAATGGCATTTTTTCTAATTTAATATCAATTATTTTTCTTCACATCTTTTCAAAACAAGTTGTAAATTAGGCAAACATGCATCAAATGTTTTCCCGAAAATTGAAAAACCATCCATGAAAATCTCTACAATATCCTCAATCAAGTCGCTGAAAATGCTTAACATGCAGCTTTGAAAAGTGGCTGGAGCCTTGCATAGCCCAAATGGCATTCTCTTGAAAGCAAAAGTCCTAAAAGGACAAGTAAAAGTAGTCTTCTCTTGATCCTCAAGGGCTATTTCTATTTCATAATAACCAGAAAAGCCATCTTAAAAACAATAATATTCATGGCCCACCACTTTTTCTAAAATCTGGTCAAGGAAATGTAAGGAAAAATGATCTTTTCTAGAGGCAGCATTTAATTTTCTATAGTCTACACATATCCTCCAACCTATGGTCTCCCTAGTAGGCACCAATTCTCCCTTGTCATTTTCTACCACAGTTATACCATATATTTTTTGAACAACTTAGATTGGGCTAACCCATTTGCTATCAGCAATGGAATAAATGATGCCTATGTCTAACAATTTCAAAACTTCCTTTTTTACCACTTCTTTCATTGTGGGGTTTAGTCTCATTTGCATCTCTCTAGAGGGTTTTGAGTCCTCTTCCAAATATATCCTATGTATGCAGATAAAAGGGCTTATACCTTTTATGTCAGCAATCGACTAGCCAATGGCTAATTTGTATTATGCCAAAATTTTCAGCAACTTGCTCTCTTGGTCAAGAGTTAAAAGTGTAGAAATCACCACTAAAAATGACTTTTCTGGTCCGAGGTAAGCGTATTTCAGCTCCGAGGGTAGTGGCTTTAATTCCAGCATTGGGGTCTTCCCATTGGAGAGTTGTGCTGAGGTTTGTAGTGTTAGTAGTGGCTCAAATTTGAACTTTTACTGCATCTCATTTGAATTTCCTGTAGCACAAAGAGAAAAAAAATTGATCAGTGGACTCAATTAAATCAAGGGAGTCTTCTAAATTCTCCCAAAGTTCATCACAATTATAATTTAACAAAGAGTTTTTA
This sequence comes from Carya illinoinensis, assembly GCF_018687715.1. Lineage (NCBI taxonomy): Eukaryota > Viridiplantae > Streptophyta > Magnoliopsida > Fagales > Juglandaceae > Carya > Carya illinoinensis. The sequence goes on from NC_056753.1 coordinate 7,403,980, forward strand.
GCAAGTAAGGATTCCGATGCATTGACTTCTTCAACGTCTTCAAGTTCTTGAGGTTGCATACACAAATTAAAGATATTCAATTCTAAAGTCATATTTCCAAAACTTGGTTTTAAAACACCACTCCTACAATTAATTACAGCATTAGAAGTTTTTAGGAATGATCTTCATAAAATCATAGGTGGTGAAGAGTTTGAGTGGGATGACAACTTCATATCCAATACCACAAAATCTACAGGTTGATAAAATTTATCTACTTAGACCAAGACTTCCTCAACAATACATTTAGGAATTTTTATGGACCTATTGGCAAGCTGCAAAATGAATGAAGTGGCTTTTAATTCCCCTAACCTCAATTGTTCATACACACTATAAGGTAGAAAATTAACCCCCGAACCTAAGTCTAGCAAGGCCTAACCAATCTTAGAATTTCCAATGACACATGAAATAGCAGGTGATCTAGGGTCCTTGTACTTAGGTGGTGTGTGATTTTGAAAAATGGCACTAATTTGCTCAATGAGAAAAGTATTTTTTTGCACATTTAGTTTACGTTTCACAGTGCATAAATCTTTTAGAAACTTAGCATGAGCAGAAATTTGGTTAATAGCATCAAGAAGTGAAATGTTAATCCTAACTTACTTAAAAATTTCAAAGATTTTAGCATGCTGTTTTTTTTTATGCAAAGAAAGTAAACGATGTGGAAAAGGTGCAGATATGAGACATGCATCACTATTTGAATTTGAAGTGCTTCGCTCACCACTAACTAGAGGAGGGTTAGTTTATTTACCTGACTTTCTTGCACTATGGGCAGGGATATCCACAACCTTACCATTCATCAAAATTATAATAGCTTTTACTGATTTCACATGGGCCCCTTACCATTATTCTGAGATGATTGACTTTGCATTTGTGGATTGGGTTGGGTTTGAGTAGAAAAGTTTCCCTTCTCTTGGTTACTTAGAGTAGTGGTTACTCTAGTAAGGGTCCCTCTGATGTCATTGATGGCTTGGGCATTCTGGTTGTTGACTGTGGCCTGACTTTACATAAACTGTTGTAGGGTAACAGTTAGCTGCTGAATGGAATCTTCCACTCCCTTTTTCTGCATTGGGGGGGATTGATTTGCAAAATAAGAGGGTCCCAAGCCTTGGCCAGCTACTACATAGGGGGTATACTGACTTTGTCCTTGTGTAGATGGTCCAAGTTGTTCATTTTTCCAGCTGAAATTTGGATGACTTCTCCAACCTACATTGTAAGTATTAGAATAAGGTCCAGAAAAATTCTTATAAATCATATGCATTGGGTTAGATTGATCAAGCAACACTTCTTTAAAAGCAGGAATTGTTGGGCATGCATTACTCATATGCCCTGGATCTTCACATATGTCGCATTTTTAAGAAATTGATGGCAAAACATGCATTTCATTGACTTTCTTAAGCTTTAAAGACTAACTTTTTAGACATCAATTCAAGTTTAGCATGTAAATCATCATATTCTTTCAAGTGCTATTTACCTCATCCACTAACATATTTTTTTATTTTCAGATCTATCATACAAGTCAGAAACATCCCAAGATTGGGCATTTTTAGCCAAATAGTCAAAATGTTCAAATGCTTTCTCAGGCCCTTTGTTGAAGAATTCACCATTGCACATGGTTTCTACAAATTGCCTCATTTTTTGTTCCAAACCCTCATAGAAAAAGCTAATGACCCTCCAATTCTCATATCCATGGTGAGAACATGCACTTAAAAGGTCTTTGAATCATTCCCAACAATGATAAAATGTTTCCACATCCTTTTGGCAAAAATTCATAATTTCTCTTTTTAAGGCATTGGTTCTATGAATGGGGAAGATTTTCTTTAAAAATTCAGTTTGATTTCTTACTAAGTCCCAATGGATCTTGGTCTTAAGGAATTCAACCATGTCTTAGCCTTGTCTTTCAAGGAAAATGGCAACAATTTCAATCTTATGACATCTTCAATGCATGTTCTATCCATAAATGTGGAACACAATTCTTCATACTCTTTGACCTACAAATAGGGGTTTTCGGATTCCATACCATGAAAGTGTGGTAACAATAGAATCATCCCAAGTTTGAAATTAAAGCATTTGCATTAAGAGGTAAAATGATGCAAGAAGAGGTGATAGTCCTAACAAGTAGAAGATACTCTCTAGGTGTCCTGTTTTAATTTACCATTTCCCTATCATGATGTTCATTTTCAGCCATGATGTTATCAATGTCAGATGATGATTAAAGAGAATGTGATGTAGAGTTAAAAAAAATGTCAATGATTCTGTCTTAAACAGTCGAGATGTATGGTCTCTAGTCTAACCAGTCATACAAACAAGAGCAAAAAATCAAAGACAATAAAAAATAAACAGAGAAAAGGAAAAAAAATCAGATGTCGCCCAAGCTGTGAAGAGGTTCATAACTCTACAAATGTGCTCTCAGTAGTAGATGAATGCTTTGATAAGCACCTGTTGTCCCTAGAACCGGCGCCAAAAATTTGACTCTATCTCGAATGTGCTTCTAAGTGTAGAAGTGTTAAGTTGTATTAAAGATAAGTTCAAGATCGTATTCCACAGGAACAAAGGGTTATCAAAGCATTTTTTAGATTTTTGTTATAAAACAAAATGTGTCGATTATGAGAGATAAAAAAAATGCAATGTAAAAAATATTGAAAATGAGTTAAGAAAAAAAAATTATGAATTCCAATTCCACAAAAATTTAGTCAAAATTGGAATTAAAGTTTCTAATAAAAAAGACAAATTAACAAATACTTGGGTTGGATATGGGACTCTCTTTGTTTCAGTTCCTAAATAATTTTCTCCATTAACAATCCAATCAAGATATTGATAACAGAAGATAAAAAGTTATATTCAAGTTTTGCAATATTTTCCTAAGGGATTCTCTACTTTACTAGCCAAACACACATTAACAATCAACTGATAGAAGCCTTGATAATTTTCAAACTTTTGTTATGCCTTTCGTCCACAACAAATCAAGAGCAAGAGCCGCAATCTATTTTCAATATTAAATCCAACTAGTAACATAGTGAAACCAACATTTATTAACAAAATATTACATTGAACTAGAACCCAAAACAAATTAAGTCTCATTCCATAACCTAAGCTTCAAAAATTAGCTACACATGATATTTCTAACAACAAAAATTAATCTAAACAAAGTCATATTTAAATCTGAGAAAATATCCAAAATGAGATCAATCCTAAAGTGCATAAAAAATGCTCTTTGGAAATATGCAGGAATTGAAGAGAAAAAGAACTCAAACATTCACTCACTAGAAACAACCACAGTTCCCAAGAAAATAAAATGAAGAAGACGCCGCCTTAGGAGAATAAAACTCAGCAAAAAAAAAAAAAAAAGAATCTCAACGGAAATGAGAATGCCATCTAACCCAAAGAAAACATAAAAACAAGAAGAAAAGTAAAGGTTGAAGCAGCCGCCGTTAGAAACAAAAAAGAAAAAACTGAAGGAAAATAAGTTGAAGTTCAAAAATCGAGAAGAAGAGTTTCAGCCACAAGAAACGACGCTAAAAAAATAAAGCTGAGAGAGAGTTCCACCGTCCAAACGAAAAGTACTGAAAGAAAAATAAAACTCTTCCCAAATCAATGCCGTTCAAAAAAGTAAAAAAAAAATAATCAAGAAGACGTCGCCTGAAATGAAAACTAAGAAAAAAAACCTAAAACTGGGAGATATCTAGCCTAACGAAAACTGAAGGAATAAAAGAAAAAAAAAGTTGAACTTCCAAACCCGAAGAAAAAAATTCCCCCCCCCCCCCACCCAGGGTCACATCTACCTATCCCAGGTGCAGCATATATGTCCAAGAGGCAAGCCTCGCACCAGCGTAACAACTCCTGCTCCAATCCGCAAGTCCGCATGCTTCTCCTTTTTTTCTTGTTTTTTTTTGTCCTCATGTCCCAGCATTTTAGGCAATCAAGCCTCACGTCCCTACTGTACATACCAGCCTTGCTCTCGCGTCCACGAGGCGTGCTTCCATCTTGGGACCACAACCTCTCCTAGCTGCAGCTCTTGTTCGTGGGCCTCCTAGTGATAATTTCTTTCTAAGCTTGATAAATCCTAAGACATCATAAGTTACATGAGCCCATATGAATTTAATTAAGGACAAGAAAATCATTTCACATGTCAAACAAAGTTAAATAACATTATCTAATTAATACTCTTATTTTAACACATAAAACTCTTTTAACCCAAGATATTTAAGAGTATTAATACCATATAATTGACCATTTATCAGGCTGTAACATGAAATTATTAGTAAAAAATAAACAGCTCCTAGGAATAGAAGGTCAAACTCAATGCTACTAGGGCCTAGGAAATTTTGCTTTTCTCCCTTTCAATGAGCTACTCTTTTTTTTTTTTTTTCCTCATCTTTTTCTTCACTTTTGAGCTTTGGCATTTTTCCATACGCAAGTGCTTTGATTTATTTTTCCCATTATTTTTTGGAAACAGGGCTATATAGTATTTTGTATTGAGCAGTTTTATTTTAGCATATAACAGTATGAAATAATAAAGGTCATCTAGCCCATGGTCAGTTCTATCCACAAGTTATGTTTCCCTACAACTCTGATTGCTTTCCCAAAATCTCACATAAGTGGTAAAGCGTTGATCAATTAAGCTGGTTGTGCATTGTGAGATGCAAAACACAAATTACATGTAAGATGCATATCATGCACACATTTGAAATATTTAAAACATGATACCCTTTTCATAATGTACTACTCATATAAAATAATTGTTTTTGGCATTTTTCATTAAAAAAAAAATTGAAATTAATTATGAATGCATTAAAAAAAAAGGCCAAAATATGCAAAGCAAGCATAAAACAAGGAAAAATGCAAAACAACCTAAAGCTACGATGTGGTGTCTCCCTAGGATATATGATCGAGTTGTAAGACTACTGCTAGGGATGTGGTGTCTCCCTAATGTTAGCTAGGTAAGATTATTACCACTCCCACTCAATGGATGAATGGTGTCAACTTTAGGAACCCAAATTTTCTTAAGTCTAGGTACACGTTTATGAGTTTGAGAACTAATTTTTTCTAAGTCGTGCAGCCTATTATATAAAGAATAATATTACATATAGTCGTGATGTGTATAAGCATTGTGCAATTATTTTGAAAAAGAGTATGATCCATTATTAAAAAATTAATTTTCTTTTCATATGAGTCTCATATTTATTCAATTTTTTCAAAATGATTAAGTGGCACTTGCGCACTCATGACTACAAGTATCATTTCTCTTATACAAAACTCTCATATTTTTTCCCAACCCCAACAATATTTCATTCCTTAAAGAATTGTCTCTCATACCCTTGGGGCTTCAAACTAAAACAATTAGGTCAAATATCGCCATAGGTGGGGGTGTTTGCCAGCCGGAGGGGAAAAGATTGGGATGGGCGATCGGCGGTGCATTAGAGGGCTGACGAAAAATGGACAGGGAGGGGGAGGGGGTGGCTCACGCGCAGATGGAGGGAAGCAGAGGAAGGAAAGGAGAAAAAAAAAAGAAGGAGAAAGAAAAAAGAGGAGGAAAAGAAAAACTAAGGAAAATAAATAAGGTTCAATCCTCACAACTTGGGTCACAAAATTGATCCAACAAAAAGAATTTCAAAACAGTAAGTTAAATAAAAATAATTTAAATGCAGTGACTAATTAAAATAAAGTAATAATAAAAAGCTCACAACACAATAATTTTAAAGCCCAAAAATAAACTAATTTAAATTAAAGAGTAATTTAAATACAAAACAATAATTAATATTAAGAAAGTATATCAAAATAAATTTTACAACTTAAAAATTATAAAAATAAACCAATGAGAAACAGGCTAAATTTTAAAACAAGAGAACCAATCTTTAAATAAAATAAAATAATCATTCAATCAAAATACACTAAAATACAGAGTATCACAAAAAGTGACCCCGTCGTTGGTGCTCTAGGTTTGAGGTTGAAGAAGTTGGAGAAGTTGAAGTCGAAGTCAGTCCCTTTAGTCATTTGGCAGAAGGCACATTCAATCTCTACTCCCCCTTACTTTATATCACATCTTCTCTCATTTACGTCTCCTCTCAAACTTTTCTGACATACCATTATTCTTCAACTTTTGTCCTCTCCTTCTCCCCTCTTCCTCTTTCGTTATGTTGTCTTTTAGTGGGGGCCCTTTGATCATGGGTTAGGCTCTTTATCTGGTCTGAGATATTTTATTCCCTATTGTTATGTGTTTTACTTGTTAAAAAGAATTTCATAGCTTAAATGTTACATAACTTTTCCTTATTTAATATGGTTAAATATTAAAATAGTCTATGTGATTTTTCTTTTAGACAAATCAAAGTGCACTTTAAACTCTAATTTTGAGCTTTTTAATCTCTAAACCTTTAACTTTGATCAAATCAATCATTCCATTAATAGATTCTCAAGAACTTATTAAATGCCGCCATGCATGCCTAATAGATATATTATTCGAAGATATCATTTAAAATACTAAAAATTCTACACTAGGTGCACAAAGCACACCAAGGCAAAACGGGTAGAAGGGAGTCGGGTAGAAGGGAAATCAGATTTTTGAGCCAACCATCTTTCGACAATGTCCTTAGTTAAAGATTTTTAACGCACTCACAAGGGTAGAAGGGAGCCGAGTTTGAATGAATATATAGTCGGTAGTTAATCCTTAATTGTTTAATTTTTATTGTAACATGAGTCAAGTTTAGTTTTTTATCAAGTTTTATTTTATGTTCACGGACATCTAATTTAATATTTCAGCAAGTTCAAACTTGTTTAATTTAAATAAATAGATTATTTATTTTTTATTTGATTATTTGTATACAAGTTGTATTAATAATACTTGGTCATAATTTTTTGTTAACGAACAACTCGTTTAATAAATCTGTTGGTCCAGTCTTTAACCTTGCAATAGTGTGGCTTTAGTACAATGAGGGGGTGCATCACCCTGAAACTGGAAAGGTTCTTTCACATTTTATGAGATTGTGGGTCAGAAGAAATTCACGACCAATAAGGTCAATGTGCTTTGCATCTGACTTTAATAAGGTGTGCCGTCATAGAATGCAGCTGAGAGGGGGCTAATCCCAGATGATCCAATACATCACGAACAGGTTGAGGAAATGATAACCTCAACCGGTAGGAGAACATGCTAGGGAAGACGGCAACATGTGAGGCATAACCCTTGTCGTCAATTGCCCCTTCCCGTGGTTCGGGGATCTCAAAAACCACCTCCTTTGGGACGTGATAGGTGGAAATCAGTGACGATTAGAATTTGGTGGTAGCCTTTGAGTGCCAGTTATAACTGATGAAGAATTGCTTAGCAATACAAACCTTGAGGTGATCTAAATCCACAGGAATCTTGGGTTGAACGGCCTTCTAGGAAGCCATTGAGAGTGAGGTTGAAAGGAGTGACAGAAGAAGAAATGAGTCGAACAGAAAAACAAGGACGTTAGGGCACAAGGAGATGAGAATGCAGTAAAGGAGGGAAATGAGGGCAGAATCATGCTTATATAGGCTCCATGTGACGGTAGGCATCCCAGGATCGTGGGAACACATGCGACCCATGAAACCAGCAGGCCCAATCCGAATCCTACAGCATGTACTTTATGATGTGACGTAGACGGAGCTACACAACACCATTGACGTTGAAGGGATAGAATGGACACAATTGTGTGACGAAACTCAACTGTCATAAAACGTGCCAATAAAGTTGATAGGGAAACCACCACATGCCGCATTAAATGACAAAAAGACCAAGCAAGGGGCTCCAATGACTTGACACTTGGAAGAGCCGAGAAATAAAATGGCCTCCATTTTTTCAAAAATGGAGGATATCAAATGGCAAATCACAGGAAGACATGAATACAAAGACAAGAAGAAATTCCCATAGGACTAATCTGATAGGAATTGGCGAGGTAATTGTAAGGGAATTTCTCCCCTCGGGCCAAAAGCCCAATAGACAAGTCCAAATATAGGGAGCCCAGCCTGATTAGATGGCCCTTTAACCCATTAAAGGCCCCCGACCTCAAAGCTAAGGTCGAGTCATGGCCACAATCACATAAACAATCCCAAAATGCAAGGAAAGAAGGGACACGTCACGCCAGCACTCCCCTACGGCACCTAGCCTCAGGGAACCTATCCGAGCAGGTGGGCAATAAACGCAATGAGCCCTTAATCTTTTGACAGCAAGGGAGGATGAGTCTAACGGCATGCACCCATAAAATAGAAGGGAAGGAAGCCACGCCGCATTAATGACGCTAATCCCAAGACTCCACGCAGTATTCATTGCGCCACCCCAGAAGTAATGCCGCATTAAAGGAATATGACTAAAATAACAATTGATGAGACACACACTTCTGCCATGGGGTATGGGCGATGCTCCCCCTAAAAACCTAGTATAAAAGCTGATCCCTAGGTACAAAGAAAGCTCTCTAATTCCTCTATTCAATCGCACAAACTACTAAGGTGATACTAAAAGTATTGGAGACTCCCCAGCCTCAACCAAGACCCCCAACTCTCTGTGTTTTTTCTAAATGTGTAGCTGTAAGACCAAAGACTCAAGTCACTGGAGCCTGGCCAATAGGCATAAGAAACACGACATTAACAAACCACTTCAATCAATTGAGTTTTCTTCAAATGTGTTGTTTATTTTGTTTCATTTTATGGCGAGAACTCCTAGTAGTGAAAAGCAAAGGCAACTTAATGTGAATTGCAATCAAAGATAGAAATTTAATATGAGACTATTAAATTTTAACATAACATCACCTAATATCATTGTTAATGCGTGTTTCTATAGTGATGGCGCTCTAGGTACCTTGGAGAGTGGTAGAGCTGGTGGCTGGGTGCAAATGTGTCGCACTCTAGGTATTGACAGTCCAAGGAGATTTCATGTTGATTACAAGTTGGATCTTCTTTGGATTAGCTTTGATACCCCTATTCGAGGCCATGAACCTGAGGAACTTTCTCGATCCTACCCCAGAAGCGCACCTCACAGGATTGAGTTTCATCCTGTACTCTTGGAGGACTGTGAAGGGCTTCCCTTAGGTCATCGGTGTGCCCCTCTAGCTCCTTGCTCTTGGCAAATAGGTCTTCAATGCACACTTCTACGCCGTGACTAATTTGTTCTTTAACATCTTATTAACCAACCTCTGATAGGTGGCTCTGGCATTCTTAAGGTTGATGGGCATAACTCGGTAGCAATAGACACCTTTGTCCATAATAAAAGCAGTCTTCTCCTTGTTTTCTCAGCTTATATGAATTTGATTGTACCTAGAGTAGGCATCCATTAAGCTTAGCATCTTGTGTCCAGCTGTCAAGTTGATGATTAAATCGATACGCGGTCAAGGGAAGCTGTCCTTTAGGCATGCCTTGTTTGGGTCAGTGAACTCTACACATATCCTCCACTTGTCATTCAACTTTTGTACCAGGACCACATTGGAAAGCCATTCCGAGTAATGGGCTTCCAAGATGAATCTCGTAGCCAGTTGCCGATCGACCTCCTCTACTATTGTGATGCACTTCTCTGCTCTGAAGCTTTACCTCTTTTTTCTGATGTTCCTTGCATCGAGGTTCACACTCAAGCAATGTTAGACTACACTCCTATCAATCTCAGGCATATTAGCATGGTGGCAAGCAAATACATCTTGATGTTCAGTGAAAAGCCATACTAATTGGGACCTTGTCCCGTTGCTCATCCTCTTCCCTAATCTCACCCTCCTCTTTGAATGTGCAATGAGTGTGGGAGGTTGGGGAAGAACTTGCAGAGCGGTTTGAATTAGTTCTACCATGTGCTCCCCTACCTTGGCGTCTTTGAGCTCCTTTGCCTTTGGAGATAGCCCCGACGCTTGTTCCCTACTTCAGGCGCAGGCCTTGCCACATGCTCCTCTGTCTCTACTGTTATATCTTCTTGGTTGGAGGGTGCATCTTCTTAGTTTTAGGCCATTTAGGAGTGAGTTGTGGTTGGTGTACATAAGGCACGCTAATGCTATTAGACCAAAATAATTTTTTACCTCACAGATGATGCCAATTATTAATGCATATTTTGTAGCCACTCATAGTGATGATGCTCTAGGTACCTATAAGGTGAAAGAAAGGGTGGCTGGGTGCTAACGTGTCACTGCCGATGCCAAGTTAGAATCTTTAGAACTAGAGAGGGGAAAAGAGAGAAGTGAGAAGTTAAAGAGAGTGATCCAGTCCATAACCTACCTTTTTCTCTACCTCATGTTCTCTCTTCATAGGGGTCATGTCCACTCAGATTTCCTCACTATCAAATTCAATATGGCAGTCCCTTCTCCGCAATAGGGTCTTTTGTCGAGATTTGTTACGCACATGCCATGTCAGCACATTTAATTCGGCATATCCTCTTCGCATGTAATTTGGGTAGGACTCCCCCCTCATATACTATGTTCTAGATCTTCCCCGTAAAAGGTTGGATCAGGCTAGGCATACCTAAACCTCAAGCTCAGAGGCCTATACTTCTCACAAGTATAGGCCCTGTCATAGAAATGGGAGAAATATCCCTTCCAATCATTTTTTTATTAAAAGAATTGTAAACTTTTTTTTCTTCACTCATTAGACTTTCTATCATCACCATTATAGTAATAATACATTATTTATCCTATTTAGACTTTATTTTAATTTATTTTCAAAATATATTAAGACATTTATAATGTTTAGGGGCCTTGCTCTTTAGAGGGCCTTAGACAACTGCCTAATGGGCAAACCATGGAGTCGGCTAAAGAGGAAAACGAATACTTTGGACAAAGAGTTTTGCTATATACAAGCACAGTCGTGTACTAATCTGTGTACCAATACTAATTCATTTATACTTAAAATTTAAATTAACACTGTTTTCAATAAAATCTACTTTTTGACCAATCACATCACATTGGTGTACAGATTAGTGCACAATTGTGCTTACAACTATATTTTTCCTTGGACAAATTTTGAAAGCTTGAATTCATTGGACAGCTAATTTGATATTTGAGCATGCCAATAGTGTAAATAGGGTATTTATATTTTATTTGATAATTTTATGTACAATGTTGACAAATAAACTTTGAATTTTTATTAATATCTTTCTAAAGTTTAAATATACCAATATTAATAATTAGATTCATAAAAACATGTTTAATATAAGGAACATGATTTCTTATACTTGTGAAATATTTTTATTTTAATGATGGAGCTAATTAATATTATAAAAAGTAAATACGAAATTATTCGAATTTATACGAGTTTATACAAGGATTTGTATAGAAGTTGTATCATTAATAACTAATTATAATTTTTTGTTGACGAACAACTAGTTTAAGAAATGAATAGAGCTTAATCGAGTTTGAACCAGTCGATCTCAAGCTTCTTTTTCGTTCTTCTCTCATATTTATGCTTAAGGTAGAGAGAGACGAGTTGAAATGTCTGGTTAAAAAGATGTATACAAAAGAGAGAGATTTGTTGAGAGGCCAATAGGTGGGTCGATAGTTTGCCTCACTATCAATATTTGAACATTTGTCCAAAATTTTAATTACATGTCTTTGACTGTGCATTTCATTAATTCTGATTGGACATTTTACAAAAATATTGTGAAATTTTGTCAAATAACCGATCATAAGGGTGAGACGGTTGGGAAGGCCTTGGAAGCCGCAATATAAGAGTGGAGGTTGGCACGAATTTTGACAGTGACGTTTGATAATGCCTGTGATGACCCGTTTTTGAGTGTATTTTCGCTGAAATAATTGTCTTTATTTTAATTAATATATTAGCTATTTATTTTAATTTATTTGCGTTTTTAAAGTTGGTTTTTAAATTAATTTATTTTATTTGGTGTTGTGTTTTATTTAGTTGTTTTGTGTTTTTTTTTTTAATCTTTTTGGCGGGTTAGTTTTGCTTTCCGGAATGAGGTTTGGACCTCATCTTTTCCCTACATCTTTTCCCTTTTTCCTCTCTTTTTTCTTTTTCTTTTTCTTTTTTTTCTTTCTTCTTCTTTCTTTTTTTTTTCTTTTCTTTTTTTTTTTCCCTCCCTTTCTCTCTCCCCGATCGGCTCCCCCCCCCGTGCTCTCTCTCTCTTCCCTCCCTCTCCCGCGTCGTCTCTCTCTCTCCTCCGGCCCAGCGCCGTCCGGCCACCTCCCAACCTCCCACCGGTCCCATTTTCTTCCCCTCCCTCCGGTGCACCTCCCCACCGAAAACCACCCCCAACCGGCCGGCCATTTGGCCGGAAAAAGCTTCCAAAGGGCGCACGGATTTCACTCCGATCCGCCGCCGTCGCTCCACCTCCGGCCACCATTTCTTCACCACTTCATCACCGACCTCTTGCCGTCCTAACCCACCCATTTCCGGCCTCCATCGACCACCGGAGCAGCTCCCACGAGCTTGTTTTCCGATTTGCCATTTTCGGCCATTTCCAGCCATTCCGCCGCCACCCACGGCCGTCCGTCGCTTCCATTAGCTTCACAACCACCTCTAGACCATTCCCTATCAATCTCGTGTCCTAGTTTGTCCCCATTCAAAAGTGGGTTTTTCGGACCCACAGCCACAGTGAATTTTCACTGTGACGTTGCTGTTTTTCCGCCGTTAGCAACGCCGCGAGCTTTCTAAAAATACCGTATAGCGCTGTAAGTATTTTCCAAACCCTATTTTCAGATTTTAATATATATTGCTCATTCAATTGATTTATTTATTTAATTATTTATTTAATTGTTTGTTTGGTTGGTTGTTATTGGTAGTTTCGATTGGGCCGTGTGGTGTGCGTTGCATTTTATTTGTGTGCGTTGCATATCGCGTGCATGTGCATCATGTTTATCGGCGTTTTGGCGTTTGGGTGCGTGTGTCTCACGAGCCCAAGCCGTGATGGGTTATTATCACGGTGGAGCTCCTCTGGTCACTCGGGAGCGGTCAATACTGAGTGACATCCCCTGAGTAGTCGTCTGGGCGCTGACGAGTTCGGTACTAGAGGATGGGTCTGGCCCGGTACGTGCTGAGCACGAGTCCAGGCATCGCTCTATTCACCGATTCTGAGGCCCTGCGCGATGACGGAGTAGTATTAGAGGATGGGTCTGGCCCGGTACGTGCTGAGCACGAGTCCAGGCATCGCTCTACTCACTGACTCCGGGAGCGGAAATTAGAGGATGGGTCTGGCCCGGTACGTGCTGAGCACGAGTCCAGGCATCGCTCTATTCACCGATCCCGTGGCCCTTCGCTGGCGAGGGCTAGAGGATGGCCCGGCCCGGTACGTGCATGGCACGAGTCTGGGCATCGCTCGTTTAGGTGTCGCACGCGTAGCCGTTCTCTACGGTGTGGCACTGAGCCAGGGTGTGCGGATGATCCCTAGGGGAGATCATGGTGCATACGGAGCGGGTTGTGGTATGGTTTTTCAGTTATGATCCATTTTCTGGGAAAAATGGTGGGTTGGGCCATTATCTGGGATAATGGCGAGGTGTGGCTTTATGGAGGTTGGTGGGCCTTTTGGGTTTTGGCGTGCGTGTTAAAATATATGTGTAGCGGGGCGTGTGTTTGTTTGATCTTGTTTTCTTGTTGTTTGGGTTGTATGTATTTTCATCTGGTAGTGTTTGGGTCATACTTACCTGCGGAACCTTTCTTGGTTCCGTAGCTTTTGGTGCAGAGTTCGAGGAAGAGGAGGAGGAGGCTGAGCCCGAGGATGCGGCTCCGCCGGGTTGCTGATGCTGTGCTTTTTATCTGTTTTCAAACTTGTATTTGTGTTTCTTGTAATATTTTATTTAAGTATGTTTTAAACAGTTTGTATTACATTAAGAAAAATTCTGGTACTTAATTATTGACTTGCTTCTCGCTGCGTTTGTCTTGTGCACTTTGTCGCTCTTGCACACACTTGGCACACGTCGTTAGGATGGTGGTCCGGGTTGTCACCATCCGGACGTCTCGATTTTCCCGTGTTCGGGCGTGGGGATTTGGGGGCGTCACAATGCCTCTTCTAATAATACTGCCTTGGGATATCTAAAGACTTATTTTTAAAAGGCAAATAAGACAGTTTTGGACAATGACTGTTTGCATGTTAGATGTGCTACACATATTTTGAATCTAATTGTGATTGATGAGTTGAAAGATGTTGATGACTCGATTGCACGAGTCAAAATGGTTGTGAAATTTGTGAGATATTTTCCTGTTAAATTGGAGAAATGCAAGGTTGCTGCAAAAAATGTGGGCATAACATCCCAGAAAGGTCTTTATACTGATATTTCTACAAGATAGAACTCAACCTTCATGATGTTGGAGACAGTCCAAGAATATAAGACAGTCGTTCAATTATTGGGTGATGAAGACATTCAATTTGTCAAATACTTTGATGAGCACTGTGGATTAGGAAAGCCTGATGATGATGATTGGAAGGTAATTTCTACTTTTATAAATTTTTTGAGACTTTTCTACAAAGTCATATTGAAGTTATCTAATTCTTTATACCCTACATCCCATGAGTTTTGTCAACAAATATGTAGGGTTAGAGAAGAATTTGATGAAATGTGTAAGGGTGACTATTTTAGGATGCAGGAGATGGCATTGACAATGAGGGTCAAATATGACAAGTATTGGGAAGATTTGAGTAGGCTAAATATTTTTTAATATGTGGCTCTTGCTCTTGATCCCTATCTCAAGATTGATGGCATGGTCTATGGTTTGGGACTTGCGCATAGGAAGGCATGGGTTGAGCTTATTGGTGAAATGGCCCAAGAAATCTTAGGTAAATTGTTTGATGAGTTTACTGCAATCAAGGATGGTACTGCATTTACACCTACACCTACCCCAATGCCTCCTCTAGACACCAAGGCAATGAAAAAGAATAGGATGGCGTGGAGTCAGAGCCTCTCACAAACCCCTTACTAGTTCGTTAATCTACGGAGGCAAAATCAGAGATAGACAGATATTTGGAAATGTATCTTCTCCTAGACAGATATTTGGAAATGTATCTTCTCCCACATTTAGATAACTTTGATATATTGGCATGGTGAAAGATGAATGCCGTGAAATATATCATCCTTGCAGAGATATTCCGCTATATTTTGGTCATTCCTATCAGCACCATTATTTTAGAGTCGGCTTTTAGTATCAAAGGACGCATATTGAATCTATTCCGGGGTTCAGTTGCAGGAGGCATTGATATGCATGTAGAGTTGGATGATGTGAAAGGAAATTCATGTTCCAAATGTTCTTAAGTTTAAGGAGACCGACAAGAAAGAGGGTGGTAATCAACCTGGATTTAGTAATTGTTGATTTCATTTTATTATTTTGATTTATTTATATTCATTTTGATTTTATGGGTATTAATTTCGAAATTAATTGTTGTAGCAATACATGAGAAGAGTTAGACGACGTCTGCCCCCGCTGCAGTATGACTTCGTGCTATTGGACCCACCATTGCCAATTTGCCATAGTCCATAGATTTGTACAATTTGTATTGTCCCTTTATTGATTTTTTGTATTTATATAATTTTTTGTATATAATTGATTTTTGTATTTACATATGGTTTATACAATATGAATATATGCAGTTCAAGCCTCAAATATCAATAAGTTAATCCTAATCCCACACTCATGGACCAAAATTCAAATAATCTTTTCTCAATACCTCATCTTGATCTCCATCTCATCATGGTTAGTCATTTTAGTTTTTAATTTTTTCATTTCTAATGTATGTTTGTAATTTTAATTTTTGTTTCTTATTTATAATTCTAATTTATTTTCCTACTAAATTGTTAATGTTATTTCAGCTTTTATGATCTCACACAATCACTCACAGTTACATCATGCAGCACTCATTACATGTCTCTCCACCCTCAACCACCCGCCTTGACCGCCCCAAATGTCACAGTCAAATAGCTCTCTTAGTATATTGAAATTTGTGAATTAATTGTACTTGTATAATGTATTAAGTGATTTGTAATGTTGATACAATCTCCCTTCGAAGCAATTATTTGTAATTTTGTAATTGTTTAGTCTCAAATTTTGTAATAATTTAGTTATTATTATTAATTTATTAGGTAGTAGACTAGTAATCTATAGTAGTACTTCATTAATTCATTTGTTCTAAATTTGTATCATGTATATTATTTTTCTTCATGTAACTTCTTTTGTTTTAATTTGTCTTTTTGTTAATTTATGGGCCCAAAATGGCCCAGAAGCTGTTTCTGGCCATTTTGGGCCAAAACGGGCATCTACTCGAAGCATTATATAGTTGCAACTGGGAATTCTACTCATCGTTCTGGTCGTTGGTGGGTGAACCTGATATCGAATTAGGATTGGCTAGAGATTTGTTTGGTCAAAGGGAGGTATGAAAGTAGGGTTGAATTCCAGCCTATTCAAGGGAATTGTCCGGTTAACCTTGGCTCAATTATATCGAATCAAGTTCGAGTTTTTCTAAACTGACCGCCAACATGCCTAAACTTTTACTGACCAAGGTATACAAAATTACGAGCAAAGTTTACGGAAAAGTGCAAGAGGCCATGAAACCAAAGCTTGCATATCAAGATAACTCACCCAAAGGTGGGGGAAGAAATATGAGTAGCTAGCTCTTTTGACAAACACCAAGGTTTCAAACGACGACACCTGATTCCAGATACCATTACTGGATGTCTTTTACAGACCTTCAAAATGTACAGTAGTCTCGGTTACAAACAAAGCTCCATCTTTCTTGTCATCCAGTATGA
This sequence comes from Carya illinoinensis, assembly GCF_018687715.1. NCBI lineage: Eukaryota > Viridiplantae > Streptophyta > Magnoliopsida > Fagales > Juglandaceae > Carya > Carya illinoinensis. Next base: position 7,420,680 of record NC_056753.1, read on the forward strand.
AGATGTTGATAATGTATTATTTCTCAACAGCCTATTCTCCAACATCAAAGATTTTTTATGATGGCTTCGTCTTGCTCTACCCAATAGAAAATTTCTTCCAAGATGAAGAAGAAGACACGTTGCCAAGAGAATAATTTTAAAAAAAGAAAACGAAAAAGAGGCAAAAATGCTTACCTTACAGTTGCTGAGAAAAATGTTATTATGCATATCATGTTCTCATAATCGACTGCGGTGAAAAGCAAACCACAAAACAGTTCTTAGTTTCTGCTCTCTTTGTTTTCTCATCAAATACCTATATATAATGTAGTGTGACAAATGTGAAAAATTGAGTTTATATTTCGGGACACCTCTAATCCCATCCTTCAGGTAATTCAAACCCACAAGATAAAATTACATAATATACTGAAACCATTTGGGAATAGAGCATTATTCATCCTCGTAATTTTCTCTGTAACTCTGTTACCGTAAAGATAGATTCAGCCTTCAACTTCATCCCCAATTAAACAAACGATCTGTGTGTGTGTGTGTGTGTGTGTGTGAGAGAGAGAGAGAGAGAGAGAGAGAGAGAGCTCAGGAATGAACCACAGTAACTATCATGGAGAAAGCGTTCTGTGTTATTATGGAAGGGCATGCAAATGCGTTCTTGCATTGTCAAAATATTTATTTGACCTGGCATATCGATAAGAAGCCGAAAGCTAAAGAATATCCAGAAGGAAACATCGATAGGAAAACAAGGGAAACCATTTATAAACAGACTTCAGCATGCTTCTAACTCATTATTGGAGAAACGAGAAGGAAAAAATTACCCCTAGTTTACCTCTCTATTTCCTTACCTACAATAAAGAGAATATTTGTTCAATAATTATCACACTTCAGTCTGATATTCTGATCTCAACTCCCAGAATGTCCTTCACCACCTCGTATGTCACAAATGCAATAGCTATAGATGGAACTACCTGGAAAAGTAGGCAGCACATCAAGCAAGTACTTAATGCATGGAAAGATATGTTCATTAAACTCTGACAGATGGATATTAATTTCATGAACAAACTAAATTATCTGAATTTTTATCAGTAACATTTCATTCAAAAACTTGATTTGTAAAGAAAAAAGTCCACGTAAACCTTAAGTAGACCGTAGAAAGTGGAAATTGTAGGCAATCATGGGTGTATTCGCATCTTAGAGGCACACTTTGTGGGTAAATTTAACAAGCAAGGTACCGATTTTCAATATTTAAGAGCTGAAAAGGAAAACTACGCTTTTACAGGTCATAAAAAGGTATGACTCCCCGAGGCACAAAGGACCAACCTCGTTGTATAACCATCCTTCACTTCAAACCCTGAACATCAATCACAGTAGTTGTTCTACACGTACAAGGAACCACATCCTAGACTCTGAAGAATAAATACCTCCACAAAAGGGATAAATGCAGCACTTAGGGGCCCACATCTGGATGAACCTTATGTTGGAGATCCCACAGCCCAAATTTGTTAAGACTAGATGGTCGGTTCTCAACCAAATTTTTGGATAAACACAACTCTAAATCTTATAATGATTCGAAGGATCAAAACTCCCAGATAAGTTAAAACCTCGAAAGCAGCCCAATAATTCAGGCATAAGTCGTAAACAACAGATAGCAGGCTTGAGTGCTTGACGGCCAAATAAAAGGTCTACGTGCCATAGCCATTCATAATATTTAGAGGCACTTTTCTTTTTTTATTTGTTCCTCTATTCGGCCAGTGGGATTTTAGTCCTAAATCTTGATATTTCTATATTCCAGTGAAAAGAAGTGCCAAGGTGTCAGGAATAATGGAAATTCCCTTAGCAGGTGAACCGAAAATGTCAATTTTACCATCAAAAACAAAAATTCTATTTGGAAAGTGTCAAACCAATTAGACCTAAGAATATTCCCACACTTCTCAAAACATAAATCACATATACTAGGGAAAATATAGATCACATATACTAGGGGACTGACCTTCACAGAATTGGGGACCAAACCCTTGTACAATGCCCCAAAGCCCTCATGTCGAACGGTTTTCCTGAATGCATCAATCATACCAGTATATTCGAGTGGGGCCTTGTTCCTTCCATCACCAGTAACAACAGAAGCAGCATTATTCCATCCCACCATCTGCATTCGTCTACGTATGACATCGAGAGGATACGCAACCGTTTGTCCAACAGTTCCAGCAGCAGCTCCACACGCCAGCCGTGTTGTCACACTCAACTCATTGTCTTCAACCAGTCCAAATGGTTTAGTTTGAATTAAAAAATCCTTTAGAGATTCATACACGGAAAAGTTCAGACCCACATATGGAATCTGCAAACATCAAATGAAAAATATAAATTCGCATACTTCAAGAGTACATCTTTCCAAGATTACACAAAAATTGGGTGACAAATTATTTTACAAGTAAATCTCATGAGAGAAACTAAAAGTGCCTAAAAAGAATATGAGTAATTCATATTAAGCATCAGCAGAGAAGGGGACAAGAACAGAAGGCATCTGATATTTTAATTTCTCCATCCTTCATTAAACTCTTATTTCTCAGTTACATCTACACAGCAGAAGAAAATCTAGACCAACATTAAGTTTTGAAATTTATCACCAATAAATACAGATGTTTGTGTGCGCGTGTTTATGCATGCAAGTGTTTCTGTGCATGGAGGTTATACAGTATCAAAAACAGGAAACAACTGAAGCACAGGCCATTATTAGAGTGCAAAATTATTAGAGGTTTTCCAGCCCTCTCTCTCCTCCATCTCCATTCCTTTTTTTTCAGCATTACCGCAGGAACATTCCTCCAACTTTCCCATCAATTCTTTCTACCATATTAGAACAAGAAGCACTCAAAATCGTAGATCAAGAATTCAACTCATGGCTTACAGCTCCATATGGAATGTTGTGACAAAGATTATACAAACTAGTATTCTAATCTGACAATGGTCAACTGCGATAATTCTAATAGAAGGCACAGACAGATAAAAGTCATGAGCTTAAGCCATTTAGTCCTTCTAAAAGAATAAAGAAATAGACAGATAAGAGTCATGAGCTTAAGCCATTTAGTCCTTCTAAAAGGATAAATAAATAATCCTTGCAACTTGAATGACAACTTAGGCCTCGTTTGTTTTTAGAGATGAGATGATATGAGATGAGTTGAGATAAGTTAAATAAAATATTATTAGAATATATTATTTTTGTATTGGGATTTGAAAAAGTTGAATTATTTATTTTATTTTGTATGGGGATTTAAAAAAGTTGTAATGATTAAGATGAGATGAGATGAAAGTTTTGTGAAAGTGAACAAGGCCTAATATAAAGATCCATACAATAAAGTATTTAACATAAATAACGACTAATACACAACATGAGAGTAACCATTTGTAGTCTAGCCATACTTTTCAATCAAGATACCAGACTTAAGGTATACTTGGTCATGTTGAGGCCTAAAATTTCATCACCATCTCTATTATTTTGAAGAAAGAAAAATATAATCATGGGTAGAGGAAACATTGCCAAAAGTACAAGGTCAGCATGGTTGCTAAGATGACCAGGGCTTTAGCTGCATGCAGATGTCAATATGATTACTGGGAGATATTGTGCTTTTTATCTCCTACATCCTCAACGATCAAGAACACCATACAATGATCCTAGTTGTAATTATCTACTCCAAAGTAATGGCAACAAATATGAATAAAAAATTACTTACAACTCCAATAACAGAAGGAAGCCAGCCCTTATATAAAGCACGTGGGCCTTCTTCCCGGAGTACAGTTGATAGAGCATGGAATATTCCTCTGTACCGATATGGAGAATTCTGTGTCTGCAAATATAAGACCCATGAGAAGGTTAAACACTAAAAGTGGAAATTATTATGCAAAATAACTAATTATCACAAAAGGCAAGGATATTTTATATGAAATGAATTTCCATTTACTTTGATAAACAAGCTTCCTCTAAAACATCAAAAATTTAAACCACCATTGTAATCTCTTTTTGCCGCTACCATTAATCGAAGCTCTCTCTGACTTTTATGTGGGAGCAAGCAAGCATGATGTTGTACTTAACATTTTTCATCTTTTATTTGCCGATGATACCTAGATATTCTGCGGGGCAAACTCGGACTACCATCATCCTTTTCATATTTGAAAGCTGTTTTTGGGTTGAAAGTGAATTTATCACAGCTGGTTTATATGGGTAATGTTTCTAATGTGGGATAGTATGGCTAGCTATAAGGGTGCAAGGTATCCTCTATCTATATAAACATATTGGCCGACCTTTGGAATTATGTCTGTTTGAATAATGTGAATGTGAAAACTAAGCATTGACTAAATGGGTGGAAGAGGATGTATTTATCAAAAGGTGTTAGAATCACCTTGATCGAGAGTGTACTCTCTAAATTGTCTACGTATTTCCTGTCCCTATTTTTCCTTTCCACTGGCCACTAGCATGGTCAATGGTATAGAGAAGTTTCAGCAAAAAAAATTATGGAGCAAGTTCAGTGAAGACTTTGAATTTGACCTGGTTGACGAGGCTAGAGTGTGCTCCCCGATTTTTTAGGGAAGTTCAGAAATACGAAACTTTCCAAGGAAGTGGCTTTGGGGTTTTAACATGGCTGTTCTTAGGGTGGGTGGTGTTCTAATGAGGTGTATGTACAGGGTGAGGTTATGTGAAAGAGAGAGAGGAGAGGAGGAGGAGAGCCTTTTTTAGTCATACCAGACTTGAGGTGGATGATGACTTTATGACTAGATTTTGACATGACTTATGATGTGCTGACAGAGCACTCAAAGAAGCTTCCCCAGAAGTGTATAATATTGCAGATACACAGGAGGCTTTAATGGCCGACCTATTGGAGTTCTCCAATTGCTCCCGTCATGGAATGTTACTCTTTCAATATTGGCCAGGGAATGTTACTTTTTTTAGAGCAGCTCATGATTGAGAGGTTAATACCTTCACAAAGTTTTTCAATCTCCCCTACGCCACTAGATTATGTCTTGCAGGTGCCAATAAGACTCTTTGGGCCCCTTCCGAGAAGGAGAAGTTCACTGTTTGATCTTTATACAAGGTCTTTAAACGAGTCCTTCCCTTGAAAGAGTATTTCGCAAACTAAGGTACCTCTGAAGGATGCTTTTTTTGCATGGAATACTTAAAACAGATCCTCACCATATAAACCTAAGGAAACAATTTTGGGAAATTGGTATTTTAAGTGCGAGAGAAATCTGTAGACCGCCTCCACTCCATCGTGAGATTGTCATCGCCTAGGGGAATGAATTTTTCAGTCAAGTGTGTTTGGCTAGGCTTTATGCCCAGAAGGATAGTAAACCTCTTTGCCAATTGGAGAAGATTATATAGAAGCTTTCCCAGAAATGTATAATATTGAGGATACACAGGAGGCTTCAATGGCTGATCTTTTGGAGTTCTCCACTTGCTCCCGTCATGGAATGTTACTCTTTTTATACAGATCATGGAATGTAACTTCTCTCAGAGTAGTTCATGACTGAGAGGTTAATGCCTTCACAAAGTTTTTCAATATCTTCTACTTCACTAGATTATATCTTTGGGCCCTTCCCGAGAAAGAGAAGTTCACTGTTTGATCTTTCGACAAGGTCTTTAATTGAGTCCTTCACTTGAAAGAGTATTTCACAAACTAAGGCATCTCTGAAGGATGCTTTTTTTTGCATGGAATACTTCCTTAAACAGAACCTCACAATAAATAACCTAAGTTAACAAATATGACAAATTGGTATTGTAAGTGCAAGAGAGAAATCTGTAGACAACCTTCACTCCATCGTGAGATTGTCATTGCTTGGCGGAATGACTTTTCCGGACAAGTGGGTTTGGCAAGGGATTTATGCCCAAAAGGATAGACCTCTTTGCCAATTGGAGAGGATTATTTTGAAGCTTTCCCAGAACTTTATAATACTGCAGATACACAGAAGGCTTAAATGGATTATCTATTGGAGTTCTCCAATTGTTTCCACCCAGGAATATTACTTCTTTAAGATTATATCTCATGATTGAGAGGTTAATGCCTTCATGAAGGTTTTCAATCTCTTTTACTTCACTAGTGTGACTCTCCCAAATTCCGCTTGGGATTGAACGGACATATGCAGCGTTGAAACTTGCAAAACAATGTTACCTGCCCCCATTCATGACAATTAAAGATGCAATGCAACTAGCATACATCTAGCAGTATACAATATTCGCAGCGGATAATTTTTTTTCTTAAGTAATACTATACACCAAACTAAAGATATCCCAAATACTTAAAACATAATCCATACATATTAAAATGCTGAACATCTATGATTACAGCACAAGTCCAAAAGGTCTGTAATCATAAGAGTACTGGAGACCGAGCTCTTTAAGTACAAGCAGAAACTAAAGCAATTACTAGGCTAATCCAATGAGTAACTCGCACAACCTAATCAAGAATGCCATAATACTAATGATAAATTGGAGCATTGAGGCTATGAGCTTCGCGTCGTGCCATCACCGTCTCCAGTCGATCAACCTCTGGTGCACCTCCTAATCCTGACACATGGTCTACCATCCTAGGGAGAATGGACTACCATTCCCAACTTAACATACAGGTCAAAGATGCATGTATGGCAGTAACAGCATGAATGCATACATGATCATAAATAAGCTTGATGTGACTTAACATTTAACACGGCAGGAACTGACATAACTTGAACTTGAGCATAGACTGAACTGAAACTAAACTTGACATGACATAAATTTGAACATGAAATACATGAACTTGGAATCTTGTTCAATAAACTAAACTTGAGCATGAACTTAAACATGAACGTGAACTTAAACTGAACTTGAACTAAGCGTGAATTGAAACATGAACTTAACGTTAACTTGAAACATGACTGAACGTGAACTTGAAACATGAACTGACCGTGAAATGAATTCTGACATTCAAAATGATTTCGCTAGTCGTTTCGTCAGGTAAACAATCAAAATGATTCCGCCCAACATATTCCATCAGAGATACTCAGACAATCAAAATGATTACACCATGAATATTTTAATTCAGATACCCTAATAATCAGAATAATTACGCCAAGAGTACCTAGTAATACTCTGACAATCAAAATGATTAAGCCAAGAGCATTTGAGTAGAGGTATTCTAACAATCAAAATGATTACGCCGAAAGTACCTCGCATAAATTATAAATGGAGATGTTCGGACAATCATAGTGACTACATCACGAGTATCCCACACATGACTTACTGGAAAAATACTGTTTTAGAGACACTGTACTCGAGACATGACGTGAAGTGAAATGAAATGATAAATGACATGACATACGTAATGTAACATGGCATAACATGTAACATATAACATTACGCGACATGGCATAATGCGTAACAGACAACATTATGTGACATAGCATAACACATAACAAATAACTACTTCATGTAACAGATAAACGTGTAATGACATTGCATGGCATGACATGGCATATATGATAACATAAGTAAATAACCAATAATTCTTTTACCAACACATACACAATAATCTAACAGTAAGTAATAAGTTAACTTATAGTCATCGTCGCGTTTTACGGGACAAAGAACGAAACATAAGAAACTGTAAGTAAGAGTTCTAAATATTAAAAATTTTATCACTAACAATTAGAAACACGAAAAATTCTAACTTAGAGTGGGATTACCATTTTACCCTCTACATGTAAGAAAATAATCATTTTACCCATAACTTAAAAATTTCACATTCTAACCCCAAAAATACCAAACTTTACATTCCCTACGTAAATTTTGTCCTAAACTCAAATATCAACTTAGAAAAAATTAAAACCAAACACAACTATGAAAAACATTATAGGGCTGAAACTTCCAAAGGCCATCTCTTATTTTTGTTCCAATTTCTTCCAATTTCAAAACTCATGATCAAATCGAAATATTGCAACAAAGATCCTCCTATCTTAAGCTTGAAAACATGCTTAAAACATCTAACAAATATACTTCTCTTAAACACAACTTTTTAGTCAAAAGATCCAACCTTTTTAACTAAAAGGCAAACCCTTGAATCTCGAGGTTTAACCTATTTCAAAACGTCTCCAAGAACTCCAAGAATCCAAAACTTTCTTCTAACATGTTCATAACACGTTCCTAAGAACTAACATGCTTTGAATCAACACATAAAAGTCACAAGAAATCACAAAATCCACTTGAAGCACTCGGCTCCAACACTTAGTCAAAAACAGAATTTTTTTTATCAACTTTGCTTTGATCAAACACTTGATCCAAGGCATAACATGATGAAATCTTCAAACCAAAACATCATATAGTTCAAAAATGTGTCCTAAAGTAGATCCAAGCATTAAACTTTAAATCACATAGTTAAAAATAAACCAAAACATGGATCTAATTGAAAACATCAAATTTTTGACCAAACCAAGTATTCTCTTGCATAAAAATTCATATTTTTGAAACTAACACAAAATTTTCGGACTAACATCCTAAGAATCCAAAACTTTCTTCTAACATATTCATAACACCTTCCTAAAAACTAACATGCTTTGAATCAACACATAAAAGTCACTAGAAATCACAAAATCCACTTGAAGTACTCCGCTCCAACACTTAGTCAAAACCAGAATTTTTTTTATCAATTTTGCTTTGATCAAACACTTGATCCAACGCATACCATGATGAAATCTTCAAACCAAAACATCATATAGTTCAAAAATGTGACATAAAGTAGATCCAAGCATTAAACTTTAAATCACATAGTTAAAAATTAACCAAAACATGGATCTAACCGAAAACATCAAACTTTTGACCTAACCGAATACTCCCTTGCATAAAAATTTATATGTTTGAAACTAATACAAAATTTTCTGGCTGACATCCTAAGAGTTATATCAAATAAATTTATCAAAACCATTGGAATAAGAATAGACCACAAAAGATCCAAATTTTCTTAAAATAAAAACTATTTTTTGTCTTCCAGTTTCTAACATTTTAAATCTAAGAAAATATTTCATCAAAAGTTTTAATCATGCAACTAATCTCCAACAAACATTCTTATAAACACGTTGACAATACTCCATAAAAATTTCGTATCAAGATTTATCCATTAGCTTTGTTAAAAACTACAAAATACAACACAGTATCCAGATTATCGCCCAGATTGATCTTTCCATGGTTAAGACAACTTTTGACCAATCAAATGACCATAAAATCAAACAAACAAAATACCCACGGAAACTAGACTCAAAGACAAACAATATTCATGAAGGAATCATTGTGAGAAAATACTTACAAGGGTTCAAAAATCAGCACACAAAAAGACTCAGAAAACTGCCTGAGAGAGCTTCTAAGTATTCTTTCCAAGAACATAAATGAAAAAGAGTAAAGTGAATGAAAGGATGACTTGCAAGTCTAATACACTAGAGTTTGAAATGCTATCAAGCTCAAATCCAATTTTTCTTGGGCCAAACAAATTTGCAAGGTTTAAAAACTTGGATAATTATGTCATAACATGAATTTGAATAATTAATAACATGTGGAAGTGATTTAATCAAGTTATTAAACACAATGCTAGAAATCAGATCAAATAAGGTTTGGAGACCAACTTTAGGGTTTGAGAAATTATTTAGAGTTTCGGTTTCAACCAAGTTTTTTGGATCTCAATTGGATTCTAAAAGTTTAGGATTTCACTAGGGTTGAAACCTTCTTTGGTTTGGCACAATTGGGATGGTTTGATCGAATAGGATTTTGCTTAGGTGGCATGATCTCACACCTTGATTTCCTTCATAATCTATCTCATGTTCCTCTTGATACCAAGTGTCCATTATTATTTACCAAGTGTAGCTAAAATTTTGTCAAGTGTCCAAATAAAACTTCTCTAACCTAATTTGGACATTTCACGGTATGATTTTGAAAATACTGCACTTGGTGATGCTATTGAGGTTACAATTCACTCTAGGAAAAGTAAAAATAAACTTTGCACTGTAAAATTTTAAGCATACACACTAACCTAACTGTACAATTCATTTATCGAAAATCAATTCCGAACTGCCTCAAAATAAACAAAACGCGTTTTCTAACAAGCATTTTGTCATAAAACTGAAAATGGAATTACTGTGCCATAAAACCCTAAATAATCAACTAAGTCTCTAAAGGTGCAAACTATATCTCATTCTGACACTTCTAACTACTGCAAATAAATAAAATAGTGAGTGGTAATACTGACTATAATAGCAGACTAAAACCTACGCGAGTGGTTGATTCGTGAAAACTTTGAGATTCCTAATACTGATAGAAATTCCACCTTTGAATTTCTAGCGAGATGTTACAACTAGATTATGTCTTGTATGCACCAAGAAGACTCTTTGGGCCCTTTCTGAGAAAGAGAAGTTCACTATTCGATCTTTCTAAAAGGTCTTTAAATGAGTCCTTCCCTTGAAAGAGTATTTTGCAAACTATCTTCAAATGAGTCCTTCAATTGAAAGAGTATTCCGCAAACAAAGGCATCTCTGAAGGATGCTTTTTTGCATGGAATACTTCCTTAAACAAATCCACACCATATATAACCTAAGTTAACAACTATGAAAAATCAGTTTTGTAGGTGTAAGAGAGAAATCTGTGGACCACCTTCACTCCATTGCAAGATTGTCATTGAGCAGAATGACTTTTTTGGACTAGTGGGTTTGTCTTGGCTTATGCCCAGAAGGATAGTAGACCTCTTTGCCAATTGGAGGGGATTATATTGAAGCACATAAAGTGCAATGGTGTGAAAGATGGTCCCTATCTATCTAGTATGGTGAATTTAAATGGACATGAATTGCACAAATTTTGAAGATCAAATGTAGCTGATAGAGGAGCTTAAAACTTTTTTTTTTCCAATACTTTATTCCTTTGAGCAGCTTGCCTTAATTTTAACAGGCTGAGTTTTCATGACTTTCTTAAACGTCTTTTTCTACTTTTAGTTAGGTGGTCCCCTTAAAAAAAAAAAAAAAAAAAAGTGAATCCGTAGTATAACGTTGTGTCCTTGGGGTATCCCTTTTTCGTTCTTTAACAATAAAATCTTCAATTACTTAAAAAAAATAAAAAATAAAAAATAAAATAAAATAAAATAGTGATGCTGATTCACAGAAACTTCCAAGAACGTATTTACTTCAAGCTATTAGAGTTAGAAAACTATGTACCTGTACAGTTAACCTGCCTCGTACCAAGTCCATTGGGTAAGTTGCAGACATGGCAATTATTCCAGCACATGCCCCAGCCCCGAGACGCAAGAGAGGAGTGAGCTGAGCATCTTCTGCATGAGATAATGAGAAAAGTGCATTATACAACCGGCATGTCCACTAACTACCATCTTTCCATTTATGAATCCTAAGGCACAATAAAGTTCATCATCGAATTAGAATAATGAAGTCCATCTGTAGGCCATAGGCATAAATTTATAGGTTCTAACCTGAAATAGTAGAAACAAGTGCAAAGCAAGAGAATGCACTATTCACATGTATGCTCATGCTTTATTAAATCCTACCCTTATCAGAATGGGGTATCACAATCTCCCATCCTCAAATTCCCGACGTCCTCATCTGGCCAGTCTGTCGTAGGTGGCAAGGCTAAAGTCCCACATTTATGGTTGATATGGCTCTGATACCATTTGTAACGCCCCAATGGAAGGCCCAAGCCACATGGTTTATACTCTAAAAGAACTAGTCAATGATACAATTGGAGCCACATTGGAACCATTTTAAAGAGTAAAAACTTCTTCTTCCCAAGCAATGTGAGGTCGCATACACTACCTACCCTTATCAGAATGGGGTATGACAGCCCATCCCATTGTTCTTGTATCAAGTATAGCGCCCCCCAACCCCCCCCCCCCCCCCCCCCCTGCGTCTCTTCATTCTTCTCAAATCAAAGCAAATTATTATGTTTCAACCAAGTCTCCCAATGAGTCTTACTAATGCAAAAAAAATTACACAACCCATTAATGTGAAAATATTATGGTCAAGATGGACATACCATTGCCAGTTTTCTGCTGATATAGACGCAAGATTCCCCTACATAGAAATTAAAAAATAAAATAAAATAAAATAAACATAATCAGTTGTCCTCACTAATCAATGGATATTCTCTTTCTAACCATACAATTACTAATACGCCTATGCAATATCATAGAATGCATAGCTATACTACTTTATGGGAGTTAATGGCGAAAACATTCAAGTTTAGGTCATCACACAATATCATTACTTCATATTGATATGACCCAGACAAGCACATAATGTAGAAAGTATCTTAAGGGTATATAATATATAATAGTTTTCATCTCCTTAAGAAAGTTTTATGTGATTCAGCATTATAAATACAATCACTAAATTCATACATGACAGCTAAATCTTTAAAATTAACAACACAACCAACAAACATAGTTTGGCTCAAGTTCATGTTTCACTGAATTACCAATCAAAAAAAGTTCATGTTTCACTGAATTTGCTAACAATAGGAGATTAAAATTCATATATTGGACCCCAAAATAAAATCCACAAAGACAAATTAAAAGCATATAATGGATAACAAAACGCAGAACTTAACATAGGTTCTGAGCAGAAAACCTTACTTTGAAGCCTGTTCATAGCTGAAGAACTTGACTGCAGAATTTGGAACAATACGTGCACAATTAGTACCATTTCCTTTGAACAGTCCACGAAAACCCTCAGTTCTCCATATATATTTCAACCCTTGAATTGTTCCATTGTATTTTATGTTATGGGGATTCTGAACCTGCATATTGCCTGAGCTAATTAACATATCATAAATATTTCCCTCAGAATTTCACTTATCAAAAAAATTTCACTTGGAAAAGAAAATTTTCCATACTAATGAATTTGGGTCCATAAACATATATTCCAAATTGCAAGATCTTGTAGCACTTACTAATGGGGCCTTTACACTGAAGAAATTAATTATAGACACTAAAATAATTAGATCTCTCCTCTTCATTAAAAAATTTGGGATTCATGATCCTAAGAAAGATCGGTGCATGATCATAGAATTTTTCTATCAGGTCTCAATGGCTCTTTCACAATATCTATTTCTAAATAGTTCCCCATAGATCCTTTCTATCCATATGACATGAAATAATGTAAAGAAGGGGAAATGTCCTGTCAAAGTGACTGCATATATAAACAAGCATAACTATGAATTGCAACTAAAAGAAAGAATAACTGAATATAAACCAACCTGGAGCAGTATTTTCAATCTTTCCAAGGGAGCAACAGCTGTGCGTGACCTGCATAGACATGAAAACTGGTCATTCTATGGAATGGCAGTACCGTGAGAATGGGAAAGAAATGTGCAACATGCTGTCTCAGCCATCATTCAGCAATGCTTAGGTGCAAACATGAACTGGTTAATAAATATTTCCACCACAGCAAGTTAGAAGTTAGTGATACCATAGTTTGCCAAGGCAGCTACATTTTATAAAACTTGGAAATTTCTGGAGGAAATAAAGTAATTTCCAAGTTTTTCTAGTCACTTCTTATGAAAATGGGATGATTCTTTTCTCTCAGGTCCCATATGGGAATAGCAACTAAATATTAACAATCTTAAATTTCTTTTTTTTTTTTTTTTTTTTTTTTTGATAAGTAACAATCTTAAATTTCTTTCTTCTCCCAACAACTAATAAAAATCTCAGTTTCAGTTGATTATCCTACTTTATTTTCACAACCAAGCATTTGAGTCTTGGAGAGGTTAGAGATTAGGTTGGTTTTTTTTTTTTTTAATTGGTACCGTCCGGGAACGGCATCCCAACTAATCCCAGGTGTGCACAGGCCCTCAAGGAGTTTTTCACATGTGCGGGAGATTTCGTTTCCTTTTGTTTTCACCAGTAAACAACCAGAAACACAAAAGAATCAGTTTTTCAGTCTTGATCACCCATTTTTCCTCAGCAATCCAAATATGCAAAAGGCATTTGACTACATAGCTAATAAGATTCAATCCTTCCATCCTCTTTTCCAGATTTTCCAATAGTCAGGCAAAATTAAATAAATAACAGACCACAAAAGATTCCGCCCCCCGCCCCAGGAGTTCCGTTTCCATTTCCTTCATAAGAAAAACTCGTATAAAAGAAAAACAAAAGAATTAAAATGCAACTCACACGCCTCCAGCGACCCCACCAGCGACCAGAGACTTGCAAATACTGAGAACAGCATAGCTCGGAGCCCTCACACCCTCTCTAGCCAGTTTCGCCTCCTCCGCCAAATTCACGATCGTTGACACCGCTGATTCGCTCTTCACATCCTCCGAAGCCATTGGAAGAAAATATGTGTGTATATATATATATATAGTTAAAGAAAAAAAAAAAAAGGCTCTCAGGGAGGATAGAACAGCGAAAACAGACAGAGTCCTAACGTCTTCGTTTCGCTGACGAAATCGGCTCTTTACGTCTTCGTTATTTTTCCGGTGATCACACGGATCAGATGTCCGGTGATATGATATTGAAAGGCTCGAGCCTCTCCGCGGTTCAGAGTTCACTGTGCAGTCGCAGGTGTGGTAGTGACGGTTCAGGAGTGCAGAGTGAGGTTTTAACCGTGCGATTGTGACGCCGTTTGCGTGGGGCCTAGGGAAGTGTCGTCTACGGGGGTTGTTGAGAAAGGAGCACTAATAAATTAATAATTCCAAGTTATTTAATCATGAGATAAAATGAAATGGTTTAAAATAATTTTAGATAAAAATTAAAAATTAAATAAAATATTATTAATATATTATTTTTAATATTATTATTATTTTAAAATTTAAAAAAGTAAATTATTTATTATATTTTATATAAAAATTTTAAAAAATTATAATAATAAAATAAAATAGATTGAAAGTGTTTTTTTGGTCTAATGGCCTCTTAAACTACTATTTAAACAAACTTTATTATAAGTGTTTGTATAATATAATTTGATTTTCTTTTAAAATAAAAAATGATTTAAAAGATAATATTTTAAAAATTTTAATTCTACAAATTAAATATTAAACAATGGTAGAGTCAAGAAAACCCATCGAGGAATTTTACCGACAGTGTAAATTTTTTTTGTTTCTTTTTCTAAAGCATTTTTATGCATTTTTTTAAAATAAAAAAATAAACAAACACAATACTAAAAATAAACAAAACAAATTATACAAAAAAGAAACATAATCGCTACACACTTCGTCGGTGTACCTATCATTTTTTTTAAAATATTATTATTTAAGTTATGTAAATAGTATACTTAATATTTCAATTTAAAAATAAAATGACTCTAAGTAAAATACTACTTAAAATATAATACAACTTTTTTTTTTTTTTTTGAAATAGACTTCAATTCAATATAGAATGAAGGAAGTTACAGCTGTGACCAATAATAACAGATAACAAGCCCCGCTTACAAGCCAACTATCCATCGGATGAATGCTCCCCCGCACACAACTTTCATTGCGCCGGACAATGTCTAAAACTTCTAAACTCTCTAATGACAACACCATACTGAGAAGCGAGACTCTGTTAAACAGAAGTGTCCATCTCGACTTGTCTACGAGAAACACAAAACATCCTCACCCTCCATGAGAGGAGAAGAACTACCCAACCTTCACCTTCTAAAAGAGGAGAAGACTCACAACCCTCATCCTCAAAAGAGGAGAGGTACTTGCCTATTTAAAAAAATTTATCAAAATATAAAAAACAAACTTAACAAACCACTGAAAACACTATATGCTCTTCTAGGCTGTATGCCCACTAGCCTTTTGCCCAACCACTTTTACACATGATTTTCTGACAGTACCCCACAATCTTCACGGTAACCTGCAGCACAGCAAACTAATTTACCGTCATGCACTACACCGTCACTCTCTTTCTACGTATGGTCTTTTGACAGCAAACCAACCAACAAACGTGACCACTTCGCAGAGTGCTTGGGCAAAACAAGCCGTCTCCGTCACCTTCACCGTCGCCAGCCCATAACCAAAACAAGCCATTCTCCACATCGGCTAGAATAGACGAAAAACCAGAAACAAAACCAGAGACCAAACGCACTGAGAGCTTATTTTCAGAGACAAAACACCATAACCGAAACGAACAAAACCTCAAATAACTGCATCACCCCCTCTCCGGCCTCCACCCAAGAGAATCTCCACCGTGAACAGCGTTCGAATTCCACCCTAGAAGATCTAATTATCCCCTCTTGCACCTTAGCATGAATCCCGAAAATAACTCTGTTTTCCATGGTAAAACAGAGCACATTAGACCCCACGGTATTACCTCCAAGCCTGCAAGCAAACCAATCACTTCTAACGGCAAATCGCCCGGACTCCGCCCACACCAGAGGTCCTCTGTTTTCCACCACGCCCAGCTACGTAGTTTAGATACGGTGGTCAAACTCAAAGGACCTTCAGACCACACCATTCCACAGCCAAAACTGGAGTCGAACTCTCCTCCTCCACCGTGCAACCATCACACCGCCAACCGCGAGATTTATATTGGAGGATGACTTCGGGCTCCTTGACCGGGAGGTGGAACTTTCGACCACCATACCACCGCCAAACCAACGCCTTATTGTAAACGGAAAAACCAAAAGCAAAACAGAGAGAAGGAACCGGAAAAGGAAAACTAAAATAAACGAAAAACAGAGTTGGAAGGAGGGGAAGCCTAAGCTCCCACCTCCCTCGTACGGAAAAAGCTACCTGGTTTCTAGAGAGATGGAGGAGCTTCTCTCTCTAGGGTTTTTCTCTCTAGTGTAGTTATAAAATATAATACAACTTGAGATGATAAAAATAATTCATTAGATCACAAAAATATAAAACAATAAAAAAGAAAGTAAAACTATTGATATCATCAATACTGAAATTAAGGCTCTATTTGGATATTAAGAGTAATTCAAATAATTGGTAAATAATTTATAAATAATATTGAAATAATACTAAATAATTTATAAATAGTATGAGAATATCAAAAATATTTATATTTACAAACAAAACCTTCAAATCTCAAGATTAAGATCTTTACCTTCACATAATTAATTGAATATGAAATTATAAATTTGAGTCTGTATGAAAATAAAAGAAAATAAAACATGTTCTGGTAATATAATTTATAATAGATTTGACGTTATTTTTTTATAAAAAAATTATATGCAGTTATTTTTTATACTTTTTGTTATTCTAATTATATGATTGGTTGGCTCATTTTTTTAATATAAAATAATTATTTTAACTAATCATATTAATAAAATATATAAAAATAATTATATATAACATAATTCAATTACTTTTCAAATAAATTCTACGAGCTATTATAATTCATTTTAGTTATTAGTACATCAGAAAAATAAAACATAAATATAAACACACACGTACGTACGTACGTGTGTTGGGCAAGAGTGAGCACTTTGGACAGGAGGCATCTACAAAGTAGATTAACCTAGGACGCGTGACTTTAAGGTTTGTACGGTTTCAGACTTGTTTGTTGCAACACTAACGGAAACCTAAAAATAGATTTCGACGGCGTTGCATAATGCGCATTGGCTGGGTGGACCCGTCTTGTGCTTTCCTTTTTCGTCAAGTCATGATGGCGTGGCCCCTGGTCCCCCCGATAAGCCACGCAAATTTGACTCGACAGAGCACTCCCAATATTTTATCTATTTTATTTTTTAAAATATATTATTAAAATTTATTTTTTTTATTTTATATATTAACTTTTACAATATACCATATATTAACTTATTTATTATTTTTTTATATCATTTAAATATTATACTTTTTATTTTTTTTATTCATTTCAATTATTTTATCTAATTATCAATGATGAAAACCAACCCACAGAGAAAAGAGAAATAAATTTAAAATATTTACATTTCTGAACAGCTTCTTCTACATGTAGAGTGAACACTATAGTAAAATGTAAAACATTTTTAAAATAGAAGATCCAATGGAGGTGTTTTTTGAGGGCATTTCTTTATATTTTAAATAAATATGTATTTTACAATGTCCATTGTGAGTGTTCTTATTATGGACTTATGTTATTCTGTTTGTTTTGTCTCATATTATTTATGTAATATTAGTAATTTATTAAAAAAATAACAAATATATATAGAATAAAATGATATCTTAAAATATAAAATAAAAAATTACTCATTCTCACTACATACTAATTTTTGTACTTATTTTTATTTATTTATTTAGTAAATATTTTTTAAAAAATTAATTTAATTTTTTTTAATTTATTAAGTTTTTTTTACTCATTATTTATATATTAAATATTTAATAAAAAAATTATATATAATATAAAGATGATGGAGAGAATTTTTCGTTTGCAGTACCTACTCCCATCATTTTCAGCCTTATTAATTTAACTAGTTGGAAGGCACGCCAATGACATCATTAATCCTACTAGTCTAATAATTAATAAATTTTAATTAAAATTTATTTAATATGCTGTGTGTATTTGAGCTTTAATATATCATCATGATCAATAAAATTTTATTTATATATAAAAAAAATCTATTTAGTATGTCAAAGTACAATGAAGACTTGAAAATAAATTAAGAGAAATGCTTAAGTCATTGCTGGCTTTTTTTTTCTTTGTCTTAATGATTAAGAAAAAATTGTTTAATATTATTATAAATTTTTTATATTTTTTTAAAATATTGAAAAGTAATAAAAATTGATTTGAAAAAAATAATAATAATTCTTAAACTTGGCGGTGGCTCTAGCATGATCTATAAATTAAATATTGATCATTTAATAAAATCTTGATAATTTTGTTTGACTCTCTACCGAATCATATGCATAGCCATGTATGAGAAGTGGCTCCTAATTATTTAATACTCCGTATTTAATTAATTAGTTGCCTCATCATGAAGAAAAACAATAGTTTGGTACAAAAAATTAAATTATTTTATTTTTATCTTATATAATCATTATAATTTTTTTAAATTCTCACACAAAATTTAATTTTTTCAACTCTTAAAAATAAAATTAATATTAAAAAATTATAATATAACAATATTTTATTTAACTTTCAATAAAATATATCATCTCATCTCATATTAAATGTATAACCAAAATACACCTTAAATGAAATTCGAAATGTCTCTTTATAGTACAATATACAGGTAATGGACGAGAATCATGAATCGACATGAACATAAATGCAGTAAGCGTTTAGAATAAAATATAAGGAGTTAAAAGGAGGCTTCACAAAATTAGAAGATGGCTAAAGACCCAAGGACAAATTCAATATTCATCTATGAAAGCAAAGCATGCACTGTTCAACATCAACCAAAAGAGGGGCATTTTGTGTCCATCAAATGCTAAAATGCCTTCTCTTTTCTTATAAAGAAAGATTAAACAAGCAATCTCAAACAACAATAGTAGAAGATCGTGCAAATGTAGCAAGTCTTTTATCCGATTAAACGTTGACGTCATATCGTTTACTACTTTTTATTATTTTTATATTTTGATAATTTTGAATTGAGTTTTAAAGGTAACAATATAAATATGTACAACAACTCTTGATTATGGGATGGAGACCATTTAATTAAGATTGAGACCCGCTCAATTGTTCAAGGCTATAAAAGATAAATAATGATGGGCTCCAAAGGCGAACCAAGTCTGATCCCGCTGGTTCACATCACATGGTCCATATATGTCTAGATTGTTATGAAACTTATATATTCTTTAAAGGATACAGCGATATATATAGGAGTACAAAGGAGACTATACTTTTGACGACTAGCAATATGCGTCTGACGGCTAGCTAATTATGCTTTTGATGACTAGCACTATGCGTTTGACGGCTAGCTAAATGTGGTCATAGAATTCAAGATAGTTTATAACATTTTCCCTTTGGATGATCATATTTAAAGAATATGCCTCGTTAAAACCTTGCCAAGGAAAAACCCTGTGGGAAAAAACCAATGGCGAAGGAAAAAGAGTACAGTATTCATGTGTACCGTCGAGTACTTTAGGATTGCTTCATTAAAACCTTGCAAATGAAAACCCAGTGGGATAAAACCTTAACTAAGGAAAAAGAGTACAACCAGCACAAGTCTTCAAGACATTACTTCCCCTGAAAAGTGTATGATAACAGGTCTTCAAACCTCCGCATTCTAATGTTCTGCATACTCTTCTTAAATGTTGCAGTTGGTAATGCTTTAGTGAATAAATCTGCCAGATTATTACTTGACCGTATCTTCTTGACATCAATTTTAATTTTCTTCTCATGAATTGCAATGATCTTCTTGTGTGGATCTGAAAGATAACTCGCATCTGTACATCCAACTAACTGTGGACTTGATCCATGTTGATAAAATAATCACAACTAGATCTTTCTGCTCATCACTACTCTTCTGGAGTTGTACTCTTCTGGAGTTCTTATAAATAACACAGTTAGTGGAGAATTCATCAACATTAAACCGCTAATCTCCTTTTTCAATAAAAACAGTAGCCAGCTTTTTAGATCAGACAAGCACTGCGGATTTTTAACTCTTCTGTAGGTGTCAGGCACCGCAGAGCTATGAAGCTATATTTTGTCTCTTTTCTCTTACTTCACAAGAGATGCTGTATCATAATTTTCTCTATAAAAGAGATATTCATCTCATCTTCATTCGCATCTCATCTTCTTCACTTTTCTGTAATCATACTGCATTTTTACTCTGCAATCTCTCTCTGCAATGGTTCAGCAATCTTCTCAGGGTCAATATATGAGGTATTCTGCACCTCGTTCATCAGTTGTTCCTACTTCTACCACAGGTGCTATCATGCAATATAATGATCTGACTCATAAGTCAGATAATGAAGCTATTTATGAGCTTGTGAGTTTCGGTACCCAATACTCATCATCCATTGTCGCATTTTCTCAGCAACTGCAATCTAGAACTTGTGGAGTTGACAAACTCCACAAGAATATTGCTATCCTTCAGCGACTTCTTCTGGAGTCCAACATGAAGATAGGAGCAATAAAACAAGAGAATAAGAATTTAAAATTCTTGCTTAAATCTTCTTTTCGATTGCACATCCCTTTAGATAGGGATGTCATGCAGATTCTTGAAGAACAAGAGCGTTTGAAGAATGAGGCAAAGTGCCTCAAATTTCTGTAATTTTTTCTTCAAGATAATAAAATAATATTTCACAAATATTCATATTTGTATTTCTATCTTCTGGTAGATATTCTGTGTGCTCCCTTTTATTTCTTTTTTAATAATACACACTTCTTATCAAATCCATAATATGAATCTAAAATACTAATTGTATTTAAAAGATGGTATTTCAGAACTAATAATATCATCCATCTTCCTCTTGAAACCGCAAGCATTTCAGATTTATATTTCAAATATGTGCAGTTTTCATGAGCTCTTCTGGAGCCTCAATGACATTTAAATCATATATATAAACTGCAATAATAGCTTGTTTCCATTTGCATTTGAATTGCTTTAGATCATATAAAGATCTTTGAAACTTGATAGAATACATATTTCTAGATGTATTCATATTAGAAGTTTCGGGTATTTTTTATCGTTCAAGGATTTTCATATATATATATATATCATGATTCAATGATCCATAAATATGCAGTTGATCATGCATATCCAAACTCTCGGTAACTTTCAAGTTAATAAAAATCTCAACATGATTTCAACTATTTTAAAAGCATATCAATATTGTTTCTTCAAGAAACTAACTTGTGATTTCTATATCACATTTTCATATTAAAAGTTTCAGACTTTTTATATCATGTATATAAATATCCACTGATATTTAACAAAAATTACCTCTTTAGGTGTTTGGACTTCAAGTCCATATTTATCACATTTTACTTAGTGATATCAATTCTGCAGGAATTGAGAAACTGACTTGTGATTTATATATCACATTTTTATTTCCTTTCTATAAATACTCATTGACATTCAATAAGCATCACTTCTTTAGGTGTTTGGATTATAAGTCCCGATGTATCATATTTTACTAGTGAATCAATTCTGCAGGAATTGTTTCTTTCAAATTTGGCCAATATTTTACGTCGTATTCTTCGACGGTGCTTGATTCACTTTCTCCATTACTTCTAGTAATGTCAATTGCCATCTCATATGGAAATATGTTATCGACAACGATTTTATTTCTCTCCATAATTTCTCCATTACTCATTAAATGTATCGAGATATCGTTATTTTCATGTACCTGTCACTCTTCAAGGGAAGACATTTTCATGAAAAATCTCTTCAGGAGGCACTCTTCAGGAGATTTATATAGGAGAATTTTATACAGAAAATTTGGATGGACTTTATTGCTTGTTTTGTGGGTATGGCCTCTTCAGGAGCACCAATTATTTGTGCCTTTCTCTTTTGAGATGCAGTATCTTTTGTATCAATAGGTCTCACATGCTTTTAGACATATTTTTAGACTGCTGAATTTCTTAATTGTCCTACAGAGACTTCAATCTTCGTTGGGATTTTAGCAGCTAGAATATGAGACATTTTTATCTTATTGCATCCAAAATTTAATTATCATCTGAACTTCTGGTTCACATAAGATAATTAAGATAACGTCGAATAATTTCATCTTATTTGCTTCAAGCAAATTTTTCTTTCCACTTCTGGTAGTAAGACTTTATAGTAAAAAAATTTTCTGATTCTTTTATGGACGTCCATATGAAAATCATTCAACTTATCGTAATTGATTTTAGATGATCAAGATAACCATGAAAAGATACAAATATTTTGAATCATATCACTTTTTGATGTATCATAATATTTGATTCAATAATTGTATAATATCATCTCAAAGAGAAAGCTTATAGCTTTTCCAATACGAGCTTCTGGCCCGAAATCATATCACGTCTAATCTCTCAGTTTCTTTGAATAAAACGCATCATTATTTTCATTTCAGGGAATAGAATGATATAAATTCATTATCATTCACTTTAGGGAATGATGTAGATCTAGTAAGACGTGACTAATGATTTTTATTAAAAGCTCATTATTTTGCTCAGTCACTGAAAGACCAGATATAAATTTAGAATATATTATGAACGTTTGCATTTCATATTGCTACTTCAGGAGGATACTCGATATTACTACTTCAGGAGCACATTTGAGACGTTCATTCAAATATATATTCTTTCCACAATTTCAATTATATAACTTCAGGTACATAAATCATAATGAGCTTTTGGTACACGTATCACTCATTTAAACTATGAGATACTCAAAAGCTATTATTGATTTAGGATAATCCTTCAGGGATACTCCATTTCCATAGTCAGATAAATCATATCATCAATAATTTATAACAAGTATAAAAGTAAATAAAACTTGTATCTTAGAGATTTCAAATAATATATTGAAAAACTTACTTGAAATAGAAGACTACTATCTTCAGTATCATCTGACCTTTCGTGCACAAATCCAAAATCTCGTAAATCAGATTCATCTTCCATAAGCACCTACCAACCTAATTTTTTATTTATTTATTTTATTGTAAAGATAGTTGGTCGGCTGCATGCTTTCATTCTGATCACAGCTCTACTTCTGTCATGTGCTCAACAATCAAAAAGGACAAAGATGCTGGTTCACATGCTCAACTACCAATTCACTGGAAATTCTCCTCCAAAATAACTTTACAGCAACACCCATTGACTCTCTCAACCACAATGTCAACTTGCATGCGTGCACCTACAAAATAAAATAAAAAATTTGATAGTGACGTAATTGAAATAAAGTCTTATCACAAAACGTGGGCTTATCTCGTCGGTAGAATGTGCTATAGCACCAAGCAACAAAGCCACCTCCATTGACAAGGACAAAATGGTTAGTGAAGAGTGCGTCATCTCCATGACTTTCCTCTCACTTTTTTTTTTTTAAGATATAAAAATATAAGATAGAAAAATATAATAATATAAGAGAAGAGAAGTCATAATGGGCGGCTTATTCCAGCAACCTTTTGGCTTTTATGCCAAGTTCCTTTTCTGCTACCGACAAAAGGAGGAGATCCAGTATGGGTCTTTCTAAATGAAAGAAAAACAGATCTGCAACCCTGTGGAAGTGGGCGCGAGGAAAATTGGTGAAAAGGTGGGAGAGGACTTGGTCCATGTGCTTGGAGCCTCAGATCCGGAATCATTTGCACAACTGGCTTCCTCCACGTTCACCAACATCCCCTGCATCTCCACCATCGACCTTGCCGACGTTAGCTCCAGCACTTTCTGACCGAAAATCGTCGAATAAGCCAAAGACGCTGTGTCTGATCCCGGAATATGACCACGTGTTCCACCTGAAATTCATCGACGTTTGGTAGGCTTCCCACAAGACCTGTAAGCAATAAACAAACACAGAGAGTGCATTGATGAAGAACCAACAGCCAGTAGAAAATTCCAGGCACCAAAAGAAACACTAAGCATTGAGCTGTTATCCCATAGGTGTTATGGTTCCAAGACGATGAGCTGGAGTGGGTGAGTTCAGGGCCCGATTCAGGAGGTGGTGTGGGTGAGTTCAGGGCCCGATTCAGGAGGTGGTGTGGGTCTGGAGTGAGTAGCGTGGGTTCAGCGTGTGGGATAGATCTTGAGGAAGACAGCCGTGGGCATCACAATCGCACTCCTGGCACAGCACCAGATTGTTAGTTTCGCACCGAACAGAGACTGGCTCCGAGCAACAGTTATCGCAGATCTGGGCTCCGGGTAGTGCTGCGTCGCTCCGGCGGGAGTCGTTCCAACGATTCGAACAACCCAAAACCTGCGAGCAGCCCAGGCCGTTGATCGTCATTGTCTAGGTACTTGAGCTTCCTCAGGTTCCTGTAAAACAGACTGGTGGAGAGGTTTTGGAAGATGGTTCCTCAGGTTCCAACGTCATTGAGGTCCTGGAAGATGATTCTTCGAAGGCCTATCAAGAACAGCACCACCCTCGGATCTCAACTCCGAACCAATTTCTTCATATTTTTTTTTTTTTAGTCTTGGATCCCGGCAAATATGCGGCCGAAGGAAGATTTTTCAGGCATCGTGCTGATAACGTGTTATGAAATTTATATATTCTTTAAAGGATACAGCGATATATATAAGAGTACAAAGGAGACTATGCTTTTGACGACTAGCACTATGCGTCTGACGGCTAGCTAACTATGCTTTTGACGACTAGCACTATGCGTTTGACGGCTAGCTAAATGTGGTCATACAATTCAAGATGGTTTATAACATAGACATCACAATTATAATCCAATTACTCAAAATGGTACTATACCATCTAGGGGTGTACAAACTTGTCCTTAATTTAATTTAGGGAAATGTTAAGTCAACCGATGATGTGCATTGATAGTGCATTTTGTTTGTGTTTATTTTAATATTAGAAAAATACAAAATGCATATTGGTGCACATCATCGGTTCTATTGAGGGACCCTTCAGTTTATGGTTTTTTAGTGCAAAGGGGTTTTGCCGCCCTTTGGTTTAGTTTCCTACTCAATCCGTAAATTGTTCAAAAGATGCCAAGCCTTTTTAGTGCAGACCAAAATCACATTAAATGGTGTTTACCTTATAGTCAGCACTGATCTTAACTGTCGTTAGTTGGTTTCAATTGGTTTGGTTAAACCGATCTAAAATAAAATTAACAAAAACCAAATAAAATTTTAGATTCACCAAAATCGAATAAAACTTATAGATTCAACAACCAAATCCAAATAAAGTAATGGAGAAAGTGACATAGAGAAAGGAAGAGACTATGCAAGTGAGAGAGTAAGGGGGCAAAAATGAGAGAAAATTTTATAGAGAGGAGAGGAGAAGCTAAGGATTTGAAGAGCAAAGCTTTAAGAGACTAATAGGATAACAATAGCAAGAACATATGACAATGGCAATAGGCCGTAGAGTGGCTCACAGTGAGGGGATGGTTGAAGAGTGAAAACTTAACAGAGGGACATAAAAAGGGAAAAGAGTAATGGAGATGAAAAGAAAAATGAGAAGCCCTCATCCCTAAATATATCTATATTTACGATAAAAGAGTCAGTTTAGTCTTCAAATTCTGTTTTTCTTGTAGTTATGCATATTAAAATGCCTCTTATGATGATTACACTATTAGTTATAACGTGTGGTAATAAGAATTGTTTTACTGTATAGCATTGGTACTCTCATGTCAACTACTGTTCGAGCCATCAATGTGACTAATGCAGACCTCAAATTTTGTTATTGTCTTAGAGATCCATGTACTAGGAAATATGAGATAAATGTTGTGGGTATATTGTGAGATCTAGCATTGCATATTCTATAACCTCCATCTTCTTCTCATGAAATAATTAATATATTCTCTCATTATGTTTACAATGATCTTTACATTGAGATTTTGTGATATTAAGTTTGAATGATTTAGATTAGTGATGTGGTGATTTTAAGTGCTGAGTCTTATCGTGTGTCAATCATTATGGATGGGTTGAGGAGTCCCTAAGCCATTTCTACAAGGCGTTTCCACAAGTTCCATACAAATGAGTAATGGTCGTCGTGATGACTGGAGGGGAATTTTTTTTGTATTGGCCTCACTTGATAGACAAGTCAACAGATTCCCAGGCATGTTAGTTGGGAGAAATCAATTACCGATTTGGAATAAAATCAATCACTAAACAGAGAAAATAATTTCTCTCCCTTTGTGTGTACCTTTAGGAATAATTATATAGAGCACAATATAAATCAAAATCACACACAGAAAGACAATCAATTTTTATGTGAAAAAACTCCTTGATGATTAGGAAAGACCTACCAAAACGGGTTAATGTTCACAGACCTTGACACTAGAAATACTACTCCAAATCGAATCTCCATTCAGATTATAGCGCCTAGAGTTTTAACCGTGTTACAAAATTTGAGCTCAATCGAACTACAAATGACTCCGATCAAAGTGTATGACTAAAGCTGTACGAACTCCTCTATTTTGGATGTTGTATTTTTCTCTCCCAATATCACTCATATGTTTTTCTCTCATTCTCTCCTGTAATAACAATAACACTTAGGTTATAAAACCTAATTAATTTAAGCCTAAATCCTCTCTCCATGTGGGCTTAATGGTCCCACATTGGCCATCCTCTATATAGTAGAGAAAACCTAATACAAACAATCTCCCCCTTCTTGACTATGTAAGAAGACTTACCATCTCAGCAATTGAGCAACAAGACTCAAACTTCTCACTTATTACAGTCTTCGTTAATATGTTAGAACTATTATCATTAGTGTGAATGCTTTTTTAAGTTCTAACAACAAACAGAGAAAACCCAATCTGCCTTATGTTTGTCTTCCATGGCTTCTGCATAAAACTAGGGCTCTCCCCCACCAATGATTAACACATACTCATCTGTAGAATACAAAATGAAAGGACGTTGGTCTTTGGTTGACCTCCTGAGTGGAACATTCGGTGGTATCTCTGGTTATGGCAAGTAATCAAGGGTCTCATTCTGTAAAGGAGTATCTACATCACTTGGAATTTGTTGCTCATCTTCAACAGCATGTTCAACTTGTGTTGATAAATCTATCAATGGCAGTGGTTCCAGGTTAATTGAACCATCATTGCACCAAAACACTGCTCTATCTATCTTTTTAATATCTTGTATGGTTTGATCTTCAATAAACACAATGCATCGGCTTTTCACTAGTTTCTTATCAACTAGATCATATAATCTGTATTCAAACTCATCTAGACCATAACCTAGATAGATGCGCTGTTGGGTCTTCACATCAGGATTAGACCTCTCATCGTTAGGAATATGTATAAACACTTTATATCTAAAGACACGTAAGTGATCATAGGTAACATCCTTATCAATCCAAACTATTTCTAGTACATCGAACTGAAGAAGAACGCATGGTATGAGATTAAGAACATTTACAACTATACTTTAAAGCCTCACCCCAAAAAGGTCCCAAGAATTGTGCCTGTGAAAGCAAACATCTCACTCTCTCAATTAGTGTTTTGTTCATCCTCTTAGTTAAACCATTCAACTGAGAGTATTTGGAGGTGTCTTTTGATGCTACTATTTTTATATTTACAATAAACATCAGATGGGCCTGAATGCTCTCCCCTATTATTAGTTCGGATGCACTTTAGCTTCTTTCTAGTATGTCTCTCAACTCAGGCCTGAAACTATTTAAACATTTCCAATACTTGATCTATTCTTTTCAATATATAACTACAAGCCTACAAATTTCTTGAATAATCATAGATGAAAGTCACAAAATACAATAAGCCAACAAGTGTTCTTGTCTTTATGGACTTACAAACTTTTGAATGCACTAGATCAAGTAAACTCGACTTTCTTGAAGGAGGTGAACTTTTGAAGGAAACACTATTCTGCTTCTCTGCCAAATAGTGAACACACTATTTTAATAGTGCACTCTTTATTCTAGATAGAAAATTATTTTTAGCCAATATAGTTAACCATTTCTCACTCATGTGAGCAAGCCTCTTATGCCACAATTATACTGTGAGTTCCTTCTCCATAATATTTGTTATGCTATTGGAGAGTACAAGGATGAAACCTTCTTACCTTGAGCTATAACCATAGCAACCCTTGTAAGCTTCTATTGGTCATTACTAAAGATGTTGCAATACCTTTCATCATCAAGTTTACTTGTATAAGTCAAGTTCAAACGGATATCATGAATGTGTTTTACATATCTAAGAATGAACATCGTGTCATTATTTGTCTCCAAGCACACATCTCCAATGCCAATAATTTTAGCCAAGTCATCATTGCCCATCTTTATTGTGCCAAAATCATCAGGTATATAATTTGTGGAGAAATCCTTTCAAGGTGTAGCATGAATGGAGGCACCACTACCAATCACCCAGCTAGTTTCATGAGAAGAAATATTTACAACATCATTATCATCATAAACAATGAAGAAGTCTCCAGCAGTGGTTGTGGCAACTTGATCATCATCTTTTCCATTATTGTTTTTCTTCTCATTCCCTTTCTCCTTATATTTTCTCTTCAATTTTCTGCAGTATTTCTTGATATGCCCATGCATGCCACAATGTAGCACTCAACATTAACAAATTTGTTTGACTCTTCTACCCTTATATTTGTTCTTCAGACCTCTACTTTTACTCATCCCCATTTTTTCTATAACAAAGACCTCTGACTACAAAGAGGATTTCTGTAATTTTCTTCTCATCTCTTCATTCAAAACACTACTTTTTGCCATATCCATATTGAGTATACCATCCTAGGTTGAGTTAGATAATGACATTTTAAATGTCTCCCACGAGCCCGACAATGTACCAAGCAAACACAATCCTTGTACCTAATATTCAAACTTGATGCCCATTCTAGCCAACTGATTAATTATTTCTTGAAATGTGTTCAAGTGATCTATCAATGGAATTCCATCCAGGTATCAAAGTCATCAAATGCTTGATCAAATACATTTTATTATTTCCAATCTTCTAAGCATATAGCTATTTAAGTTTATTCGAGAGTGTACATGCATGTGTCTCCCAACTAATATGGTTCAAAACATTATCATCTACCCATTGCCTGATGTATCTTCAAATTTGTTGATGTTGCAAAGTTCATTCATCTTTAAATAAAAGGTCTTCAATTTTCCTTTTCAAGTATGATAATTAGAACCATTTCAAGTAACAATTCTACTCAAATTAAATTCCATTAATTAACACAAAATATTCAATAGTTATGACTCCATTCTAATACCACTTTATTGGGAAAAATAATACCGACTTGAATTAACCAAATCAATCACTAAACAACGAAACTAATTTTCTCCCATTTTGTATGAACCTATTAGGAGTAATTAAATAGAGCATAGTATAAACTAAAATCACACACACAGAGACAAGTAATTTGTATGTGGAAAACCTCCCCAGTGTTGAAGGAAAAACCACAAGACCGTAGTACACCTAAATCTTCTTATTAACAAATAATGGGTATACAATTAGCCTCTATAGATAGAACCAGAAGCAAACAATCAACAATAATCTCAAGAAATACTTTTTTGGCAACCAAACAGTGTGATTAGATGAGATCTTACCAAAACATGTTACTATTCATGGCCCTCGACATTGGAAATATTGATCCAAATCTAATCTCTATCATTCAAATTGTAAAACCTTTAGCTGTAAATGTGCATACAAAATCTCAACTCAATCAGACCACAAACGAGTCCAATCAATGCGTATGACTAAAGCTGCAAGCTCCTCTATCTTGGTTGTTGTCTTTTTCTCTCCCAATATCACTCACATGTTTTTCTCTCATTCTCTCTTCTATGATAAGAGCAATATTTAGGTTATAAAACCTAATTAATTTAGGCCTAAACGCTATCTCCATGTGGGCTTAATGGTCACACATTGACCACCCTTCATATAGGAGGGAAAACCCATCACAAAAACTAATTCAAGAGATGAGATTTTTTCTCATACTTATAAACTGACCAATAGCCACTTCCACAACCAATGTGGAAAATTTTTAATAATTTCCCCCTCACACATTGGGCCTTGGGTCAGAGTAAACAACTCGTTTCTTCAGCTGATTATTGGGCCTAAAATTGTTGGTAAACATGGAATTTGATACCAGTCTTGGGTGATTATGGGTCTCTCTCAATCCCAAAAGCTAGTTCAAAAGGTGATACTTTTCCTCATACTTATAATCTGACTATCAGTTCCTTCCACAACTGATGTGGGACAACTTTAACAGTATCATGTGTGGTATCTTTGAGTTAGTTGGCCGGGTAGAATGTGCCCCTACTGCAACATATATACTTAGTGTGTGTTGGATGATTTGAAAGGAAAATCAACTTGTACATTGGTTGGGTGGGAGTGATTCTCAAGTCAAACTGCAAAATGAATCTACTACTTGACTGTCTATGTGATAAGAGGTTATGAAATGAGATTCTATATGATGAGACACCCCCTTCCCTAGGGTTAGGGATGTCATGTACTTACGTAGAAATAGCTTAGCAAGACATTACATAACTTAAATAAATAAATATACGAAAATAAATAATTAAATCCTAGAACTAAATTCAAATTCAACTGCTCCTTCTAAGTTTAGCCCGCCTACTTGTACTAACCATCTTCACTTGGTGATTAAAAACATAAAATAAAACTAAAATGAGTCGAAAACTCTGTAAGAAACTCATAACAACGTAAGGTTTTTATAAAATGTTTCACTCTAAGAGTTTAAAATCATGATTGATATACATGATTGATTTATCCGAATTAACTGACTGATCTAATTTATTTATCTGATATGACTTATCAACACACTTAACCCTGTGTGAGAGGTTGTGCACCAGCCCCTCATCCCATGCCTGCAAGGGGAGCCGTTGAGTAGTATTTTGGTATACTATAATAGACCACGCTTAAGTTCATGGCTTGCACATTCACCTTGAAATTACATTGGTACCATGCATCTGAATGGTCATCAGATTAAACTGATCTAATCTTTTTTTATATATATTTTTAATCTTGCACTTGAATTTAAGAAAGGTTACATGTTTTATGCGATATGAGATGCATGACTTATATATTAATATAAATAACTATAAAATTACTTGTTTGCATATATCATAACATGCGAGATTCATAAACACTAGTTTTCAATAATTGGCTTTAATAATAATCTATTTGACTAACTAATGTGCTACTCCTAATTTATTATCAAGCTTTTGTTTGTTGCGCTACTTCTTGAATCTTATTTCGTAGCTCGTCACCTAAAAGAAGTAATAAACATCACTAAATCTGTCTAGGAAAACATGTCCTAATATCCCACTTAATTAAATTCATACCGTATAAAATAATGAATAAATATTCTGTTTAATATAAAATCAATGAATGCTTATATATTAAATTATTTAAATACTAATAACATATTTTTATTTTCAAATTATAATTTAGTAGAATACTTGGGATGTATTCAATTCTATTAAAACAAGTCGTGAAAACCTCAACTCTTAAAATATGTTTACTTTTTATAATTAACACTTACAAGAAATCTAATAAATACTAATATCATTTAAATATTCTTAACATATTTCTTTATTTTCTAGTTATAAATGTAATATAATAATTTTATCAAATCTGACAAAATAACATTGAAAATTTGTTTTAATTAAACTTAATCGTATTTAAAATTCAAATCCTGGTTAAACTACTATTATAATCTAACAATAATTTAATACTAATAACATTTTATAATTTAGTAGGAAATCGTATTGTATTTAAATGTGTTAAATAACAATGGAAACTGGTTTCATAAAATAGACTCATTATATAATTAAACCATTTAGGATTTACTACTCAAATCTAGTTAAAAAAATTAATATTTAATAATATAAATAATTTCTAATATTTTCTGTAAAACATAGATTTATGGGTTAACATAATTATTTAATTAAAACTAAGCTTAATTTAAAATATTAAGCCCAGTCCAACTTAAAATAACATACTGTTTTCTGTAATAACTAAGCCCATTATAAAATTAAGCCCAACACAAGAGTCAAGCCCATCCTAAAAAGGTCAGCGTGATTTTGGTCATAAAACGGTTCAAAACTTTTATCTGATGGCTACGCGGCAAGGGTTAATGGCAAATCTTGTAAATATAGCAACATATGGATGTACTTACTGAGAGCTAATGACCTAAAAGCAACTTAGAGCATTGGCCAGGCTTAGCTAAATTTAAATTTTGGCCAAACTATAATTAAGTTGATTTAAAATTTTTTACACTAAACTTAATAAATATATAGTAAATTTATCATTTTTCTTTTTCATTGGTCAAATTTGACCAACCCAAATGACTGGCTAAATAATTTTTTTCGCATAAAAAATTACTGATTTTACTTTTAATAATGAATTATGTCATATCAATTAGTTGATTTTGCTTCTAATAAATAAATCACTACCTTTCAAAACGGTCTTATGCAAAATTTTAGTAGTTTTCTTGAAAAGAAAAATGAGTATTTTTCCAAAATGGGATTCATTAATTAGCTTTTTTTAAAAGATTAAAAAAGAAATAAAAAATAAAAACAGAAATAAAAAATATAAAATTTTTGGTACTCTTTCAAGTGGATTATTCTATATCAAATATAATTAATAATTAGGAGATGTTATATTTTATAGTAGAAGAATATGACGTTTGTAAAAATATCTTAGTTGGAAGAATATGATCGTTGTTAAAAAAAAATTGTTAAAAAATTATATATGTTGAAATAATAATGAATAAATATTCAAATTATAATTAAAATTAAAATAAGTGAAAAAGTTAAAATCGATATTTTAATATAATAGTAATATATTTAAAGTATTTATTATTTGATGGTATTGAAAAGTCACCAGTGAAATTTATATCTTAGTCAAATTTTGTCCCAACTTTAGCCAGGGCACTCCTAAAACATCAAATATTGATCGTAGAACCAGAGGGATGTGCGGCATAGCTTACCCAACGAAAACAGAGGACACCATGCGGAAGAAGGCAGGGGCAACGTGGGTGGCTGAGTTGAGATCAACGGTGGCAAGCGCGATGGCAGAGCACTGAGAGAGAGAGAGAGAGAGAGAGAGAGAGAGAGAGAGAGAGAGAGAGAGAGAGAGAGAGAGAGAGAGAGACAGAGAGAGAGAGAGAGAGAGAGAGAGAGAGAGAAGCTAATGGGTGCTAACATACCAAGAAGCAAGGAGTAAAGGAAGAGATGTGAGTCGTTGTGGGCCTAGTGAGAGAGGCAATGTCATGCGACAGAACTAGGGTGGCTGGAAGCTCCCTGCGGCAGTTTCTGTGGAGTTTCGCTAGTTCACGACAACCATGGGCACGTTGGTTCATTGCAGCTTTATACTGTCAGTGGTAGAGCAGTTGGCATGACAGTGGCTTTAGGTTTGCGTGAATGAGCATCATGTGGTGGAGGAGAGAGGTTGTTGGCATGTTGCCGTGGAGAAGCAACGAACGGTAGTGGCGGGTTGTGGCCTTCTAGCTTTTCGCGCTTGGTGGAAGCGCCGTACTATGTTTTTGTGGTGTAAGAACAAAGGTTTCATTGGTGTCTCGTGAGGTTGCTGGGCTTCATGTCGTGTGATACAACCAAGATGGGCGGTGCAAGGGGTGGAGTGGCAAGGGAGGAATCCGTTTGTGAATAAGGGTGTGGTGCTGCCGTGAGAGGTGCTTTTGTTTCGATGGCTGACTGTAACTTGCTTCTTGGTTTGGAAATGGAGGATCATGCAGTGGAGGTCTCTCTACATCACATGGTTTGTGAAGGATAGGGTAACCCTAGTTCTAGAATGGGCTGTTGTGTGTGAATTTAAAACCTTATGGATATATATATAGAGAGCAATACTACATACAGTCGTGAAATTGCAAACGCTGCGCAATCGCTTTGAAAAAGAGTGGGGTCCACGATTAAAAAGTTAGTTTTTTTTTTCATGTGGGTCCCATATTAATTTATTTTTTTCAAAGCGACTGCACGCTGCTTGCACAACCACGACTGCAAATATCATTTCTCATATATATATATATATATATAAGCTGTGCAGCGGTTCGGCTGATAAACCCAAATTTGCAGCCCTCCTATCACAATGCGACACATGAGATGTTACATGAGTTTAGTGAGTTTATGCTCCCACCCGATTACAAAACCAGCCCTCACTCCTTCGATTTATTTTTCTTCCCTCACTTCTTGTAGTCCATCCCCGACAATTGAAGATCTCGATCCAAATGATGGGGGAGCTCAACCTAGATGATGACAGAGACCCAGGCAGTGACGAACGATGGTGACTATTCCCAATCGAACTATATAATGTCATCTTTCTCTCTCAGTAATCTCTCTCTCTCTCTCTCTCTCTGATTAGCATGAAGCCCTAATTCAATTTGAGGTTTTTTTGAAACAAATATTGTGGCATAAGGGGTTTGTGAATGTTTTGAATGGTTAGCTTAAATAGCATGAAGCCCTAATTAGCATGTCAATTTAGTGTTTTTTTTGGACAAGGACTGTGGCTGTGAATGTTTTTAATGGCTAGCTTAGAGTGACGAGAAGCCCTATATGAATGGCTGATTTTTTACTTTTAATTTGGATTTATCTTCTAATTTTCATCACAAATTGACATCTAAAACTGAGAGTTTTGATTTATCTTTGGACAAGGACTGTGGCCTTAAACAATGATGTGGCTGGTTTTGGACTGCCAATTTGGATTTATCTTTGGACAAAGCCTTAAAGAATGATCAATTTACTTTTGCATATGCATGTATGATGGATTTCCAAAGGGAAACAGTTAGACCGAGGATTTCATTCGCATTCTTGGTGTCTTTGACCTTGCCCAATTTTCCTGCTACTCAATGCAAATTTAAACTAAGAAGGCATTTTACATTTGTTTTATGTTTAATTGAAACAATTTTTTTGGTAGATAATATACTAAAACTAAATTGAACTCAAAATGAGGTCATATATATTAGAATCTATCATAAAAAAGGAATGATAGTAACTTATTTCATTTTCAATCTTTTCTATATATCATTACAATCTTCAAATTATCAAAACTATACCACGTTAACTACCTTTTAATTTTGCCCACCACTAATTATCCTCCTGTGTTGCTGTCTTATATTATGAACTTGGTTTTGAAATACCATCACAAAAAAATGCGGCGCACTTAGATAATTGGCAAATCACTCAACACTAGTTCCCATTAGTAGATAGTAAAAGTTGGACTATGGGAATCTGAGAGTTGGATTTGCGAAAGCACCTTAAACTAGTCTGTCTCTAATATCTGGACATGGTTATTATTTGTCATAACTATGATTTTTTCTTCAGCCTATGTGTCAATCTCTTGCTGCAGTCATCCTTACAACCATTGGACTTTCCTGCTACTTTGTTGAATTTACTATAATCATGAACCTCTGTAAAATAGAGCTTTTGAATGAAAGGGAAAGCAACTCAAATTTCCAAATCATTAACAAGTACTGATGAAACTGTTTTAGTTTTTACTCAATATATGTAAAATTTTCTTTGCCACACCCTGAAAATTTTTTGTGCTTGTCCCACCAAAGGGACAAGGGTTGAGTAATGAATATTGATGCCTTGGAAGATATGTGATTAATCGGGACCTTTAAAGTTGTCTAAACCTTGCTTTTTTTTTTTCTTTTTTTTTTCCCTTTACTTTCATTGTTTAAGTGGTGGGGGCAGGTTAAAATGTTAGACTTATCTGTGTGGCATGATTACTACCATTACTAGCAATGTAAAAAAAGCCTTAAATCAAGCAAATCATATTATTTAGACATTATTGTTTTG
Source organism: Carya illinoinensis (assembly GCF_018687715.1). NCBI lineage: Eukaryota > Viridiplantae > Streptophyta > Magnoliopsida > Fagales > Juglandaceae > Carya > Carya illinoinensis. The sequence goes on from NC_056753.1 coordinate 7,456,935, forward strand.
CCATTGAAAATTGCAGTAGTACAACCTAATTCTAGGTACAGACATCATATTATTTAGATATTTTTTGTGTTTGTCCCAATATGCTTATTTCTTCCATAATTTGTAGCAAATGGCAAGTTCAAGTTCTAATTCTAGGTAAGTTTGGACAGGCCACTTTGTTACTGTGACATTCCATCAGCACGCCGAATCTCTGGACAGGATAATAATTTTGGGAGAACATTTTACAACTGTCTAAACTATAAAGTAGGAAAATAATGTAGTTTTTTTTTAATGGATTGATCTGAAACGTGAACAAAACGCATGTTGCAAAATGACGTTGGAGTTAGCTCAACGAAGGAATGAGAGGCGACAACATGAATATCAGTTGATCAAATAAACCAAATATAAAGCGATAGAAAAGAAGTATAATGGAACCTTAAAAGTATTGTAGACATCGTGGTTGTTGTTTTTTGCAATTTTGCTGTAATATTTAGGTATCCCAAAAATATTAATGTAAGTCAAGCAGTACTCTCATTAAAATGAGAGTTTTGAGCAACTGATTTGTAATGAAAATCATATTCATTTGGCAGTGCTCTCGTTTATGTTAAGTTTACAATATTTTTGCATAAAAACAATATGTTTACAATATATTTTCTGACCAACAAAGCCTCAATTTATAAACAATAACCAGGTTCAATCTCAAACTAAATTACATAAATACATAACATTATGGTCATCAATACATAAGCACACTGACTTATACAATGAACTACATGAGTAATTAAAATTGATGCTAAAGACATAAGTTCAAACTGACTTACACACTAAAAACAAGTTCAAATTAAAAAAAAAAAAAATGACTTAAGCAAAGCTCCATTAGTCACTCCATTAGCTGTTCAATTTAGTGCTCTCGACCTCAGGTGTATGCTCAATATCCTTACATAAACGACAACAGATACAATTAAAAAAAAGTAAAACTTTAATTAAAACAAATTAATAAAAAGTAGTGAAATCTACAATACATTACTGAAGGACAGTTGTTTCTAGTATGTCCCTCATTTTTACAAACGGTACAATGTTTTTTCTTGGTTTGTTGACTCTCTTTTGGGTTCTTTGCTCTCAAAGACTTTAGGTGCCCTTTCGTGGACACTTGTGGTGGGTCTTACACCGTTTGTTAAAAGTTCAATACAACTTGACTTCTTAAAATTTGATCATTATTGGTTCCCTCCCCCTCTTTGTGAACATTCTATATGATCTTCCATTGCAAGTAACTTTTTGTGAACTTTCTCCAATGCAAGTGTGAAGTGATTATATTTTTCAGTTGATTGTGATGCAAGTTCAACAATGTCATAAAGTTGTATTATTGACTTGAATTTTCTCATTGTAGCATCATCTTGTCCTTACCGAACTTGCCCTTCAAAACATAGTATGTCGGGAATGGGTTGACTCTTAGCATTTATAGTCCATCGATCTAGAATATAATACTGTGGTAATCTATATAACTTTGCTTTCTAGCCAAAAACACACAAGATATGCCTACAAAGAATCTCCACGAACTCCTACATATGGCATGTACATGTTGCATGTCCTTCATCACCCTCGAATGTCACATGGTAAAGAGGTGTTTCTTTACCATGTCTTTATCATAAGCTGTCAATCCATATATCTTTGTCTCACTCTCTTTCGACAATTTTTTTGCTTGGTATTGTAGACTATCGAACATCTCAACTTGGAAGAACGTGAAAGATTTTCTTATATAAACCTTTGTCACCTCTTTTTCAATTTTAAGATTTGTCTTCAATATTACCTGCGTAGATTTAGTCCTGACATTTTTATCTTTCTCTTTAAAGTAGCATGTGTCTATAACTTTTTCATACTAGCGCACGAAGTCACTAACCATGGTGCTTGAATGAACATAATCTTTAAAAAATTTGTTCATGCTTTCACTTCTTTGAGTTGTTGACATACCGGCACAGAATGTCGAATGCAAGTAAGCTGGTACCTACTTCTCCTGTCACCTATAAAGATTTTGCAGCCAAGTATTTTCTCCTAGCTCATACTTCACTACTATCGAAATCCATTTTTGCTCAAACTCATCAATTGTAATTGTCTTATAGATGCAATGACAAAATTCCTTTTGAAAATCCAGAAATTTGTTATATATATGGGTCAAGTGTTTAGAAAACTTTTGTAAAATGTGCCGCAAGCACAACCTATGAGTTGTATTTGGGAGTACCTCTGCAATGGTCTTAGCTATCGCCTTGTCATCATCGGTAATTATGGTGTTTGAGGCATGTCTAAGTATAGCCTCTTGTCATGTTCTCAATAACCATATATATGATTAAGTCGTTTTATTAACTAACAAATCACAACCAAACATTATGGTCTGATGATGATGGTTAACTCTAGAAAATGACACAAATGGTATTTTATAAATATTGGTCAAGTAAGTGGTATCAAATATAACATCTCCAAAATATTGGTATGCAGCTCTTGATCGCGCATCAGCCCAAAAATAATTTTCCATATACCCGTTCTTATCAACTTGCATGGAATACACAAACCCACGTTTTTTGAGTTGCCAATCAATAAAGTAAGAATATAACCTTTGTGCATCCCATTCTTCAAATATTTTTCTCCTTTTAGTTTCTAAGTAATTTTCAACATCTTTGCCAATACAACCAACATTAAAGTCACTACCTGATTCTTTACTCAATATCGACATAATTTTTCCTGTTGGTACACCAGACTAATTCAACATCAAAATCATTTTTTTTTTTACTTAGTAACTCTCATATGTCCACGAAACAAGCTAGTACTTCTCAGTGTAAATAAAATATTATTATGTCCAACCACAAACTTTTTAACTATCCACTTTTCGTCATCTTTTTTTATTTTCATTATTACTTGCTTTACATCCAATCTTTGTCTCGGCAGGTTTAGGGAGTGTTTGATTTTTTTCTTTTCAACTAACCTGTCGGAATCCTATCCTTGTACAAACATAGTCTACTGTACAAAGAGTTTTATCATCTTTCGACAACCGAGTATGATTCGTCCAAATTGCAAAACCTTTTCGTTTTGCATATGCCTTGTAAAATTTTTGGGCGTCTTTCACATCCTCAAATTCCATACTAATGTATGGCTACAAACTACCACTACTCGAAGAGACTCCTCCATCCACATCCACTCCATCGTCGACATTCACCTCATTTTCGACATTCACATCATCTAGAATCTATACACTTTCAGCCTCAAATTCATCACTATTAACCCAAGAAATTTGTTCTTACAATACAAAACCACCACATTATAAATTTAGTAGTTATTCAATACAACCACAATAACTATATTAAACTCATCTGAATTTTAACACTTAATTACAAGTATAAGGAAGCTCATTTAATTACAAGTACAAGATGCATAAAACATGTCTCAATTTTTCTAGTAATATAATTAAATGCTCATGAATAAATGTGACAAAGCTAGCTTTATATGTCTACGATTTTCTTCTTCTCTAAATCTTATAATTTTGACAATTCTATAACTAAAAAAAGTCCAAGTCTAAGTCTTATAATTTCACAACAAAAATCTCCAAGTGGTCCCTTCGTGTCATTTCACACACTTTGGACTCTACCCTACAACTGGGTCTTAATTCATACCCCAAAAATTGTTAGCAAATTGATTTTCTTTTTTCTCCACTTTTAACAACCAAAAAGAAAGGTGAAGATATAAATTTGCTATGCATCCTCTCAGCATGCTCTTGTAGGATTTCTATGGTTTGATTGAAACAAGCTAAAAGCCAAGATTGGCTGAATGTGGTGAGGGGCCTTTTTTATCAACCCCTTTAACACATGCACCTCTCTCGGAAAAATTTAATAAAATCAAAAGCCCAAGAAATTTACTATCACTTTCAAGCAGGTTGAATGTGGTGAGGGGCTTCTTTCATCAACCCCTTTAACATAGGCATCTCTTTCAAAAAAATTTAATAAAATCAAAAGTCCAAGAAATTTAATATCACTTTCAAGCAAATAAATCTTTGCTAACAATAAACCAGTAGTAGAATATCACTTTCAATCATATTCATCTTCTCATTGAAATTTAATCAAACGTATGTAAGGTAATATATTAGCATCTCGATTGAGTATTGGAAATGGTGAAAATTATCTCAGCAACATCAAAATCACCTTTCTTAGCCATGAAAAACCATGTTCTTGCCAACAAGGGTGGTGCGAAAACCATATTCTTGCCAAAGTCCTCCTACCCGTCTTGCCCAATACTACGAGTACTTCACTCTCGAAGAACAGGTCTAATTGTTATTGTAAATGTCTCGCCCATAACAAGCAACATGTTTGATTATGATGAAGATGACGATTTTGTGAAATGCATCGCCAGTATCAAGCAAATGCCTTGCCCCAACATGGTGAGGTTTGAAAAAAAAGCAGCACGATTTTGTGATGGAGAAGAGAGGGCTTGTGTGTGGTGAGGTCTAATTGGATTAGCATGTTTTTGCCTACGTGTCAACTTGTGATAGGAGGGCTTCTAATACGGGTTTATTAGCCGGACTGTTGCGCAACGTTTCTTATATATGAGAAATGATATTTGCAGTCGTGGTTATGCAAACGGCGTGCAGTCACTTTGAAAAAAAAATGAATTAATATGGGATCTACATGAAAAAAAACTAACTTTTTAATTCGTGGACCCCACTCTTTTTCAAAGCGATTGCGCTGCGTTTGTAATTTCACGACTGTATGTAGTATTGCTCCTTATATATATATACTGATTCTAGAAATCCTAGGTGCAAGGAGATCACGGAGATGAACGTACATGTGTGGGGCTGAACTGAATTATTATTATTAAATTTAGTGGATGGGCTATAGAGTTTTTTATAATAATAATAACTTCAATTAAAATTTTACATGTTATTTATAGAATTTCATAAAATTCATAATGGTGATATATGTTAAAATAAAATATTTTTTTATAATATTTTAAAATTTAATTAAGTAAATAATATATAGTCTAATTTAGGTTCAACATGACACAAACCTAGATAAATAATAGCACATATACTTATTTAAAATTAGTCAATCCCATATGCTTGTTTAAAATTAGTCAATTAAACCTAATTTAGGCCCAAATAAGATTATCAATATTCCGACCTTAGGAATATTAGGCCAGGTCGTTATATGAGATTTGATGAGTTTCATGTGCTTAAGAAGATAGTGATTCCTCGTCTAGGTAATATATATGTATACTTGAGATTTGCATAGAGGATAATTCCTCATAGTGTGATTCATCACCATACTTATATAATTTTGTTTTATTCAGAAGGTGATTCCTCGTCATGACTATGCATACATGTGTTTTGCTTAGAGAGTGATTTCTCGCCACGCACGACTATAAGTCTATATATGATTTAGAACTTTGGTACAAACAGTGTTTAGTGTCTAATTAAGCATTCACTTATTCCTCTACGATTAGATGTCTATTTATCTATATGTGCACTTCCTTATAAAATTTGCATGCTTATTCCTGATCTAAATCCAAGATGTTGTCGATCGGCTGGCATCCTCTGCACTGCGAATCCTCCCCAAGTCCTTTACCGAGGAACGAAGTGCCACATATGTCATGGTTTCCGAATCCAATTTACTAATTACCCTTATTTAAGAGTGAGAGAAAGAGTTTCCTCAAGTGTTAAAACTTTTTTGAAAGAAGAATAAACTCTTCATTGATCAATAAATCTCAAATGAGAGAAACAATACAAGGAGGACAACTCTCTAACTCAACTATCTCTTCAAAAATACTTATAGCACTTGTAGCTAGTGCATCTACTACAATGTTTGCCCCCTTCTTATATGAACCAATTCCCAATAATCTAACCGAGCAAGAGAATTTTTGATGTCTCACATAATGGCCCTCGAGTAATGGCAATAATCCTTTCTCTATTTTATTTAGTTGACAACATTTAAGGTATCACCCTCAAGAATTATCTTCTTAATACCAATTTTTAGTACAAATTGTATTGCTTGATAAGCCCCCAATGATTTAGCCGTATGAGAGTCTTGAGCAAAATTCACCTTCTTCCTCTTTGTAGCAATGACATGACCCTCGTGATCTCTCACTATAATTTTAATGCCTACCTTGCTGCTGCTCTTGCTCAATGATGCATCCCAATTCGTTTTGTACAAACCCTGAGGAGGTTGATACTAGTTAACAATATCTACATTCACCACTACATTAGTTTTGCTTGTCTTCTTGTTTGCTTCTTTGAATTCAGAAGTTGCATTAATTGCTAAAGCCATGACTTCTTTTGGGTGAGCAAAAGTGCCTTTGAATAGAAAATTATTTCTTCTATGCCATATCTTCTGAGTTGTAACTACTATTTCCTCCACTTGTTCTTGTTCAAACAAAACAACTATAGCTCCAAACCACTTCAAAAACCAACCTGTTGGAAAAACAGCTTTCTGCAATTTTTTGAAACCTATACACCAAACATCCCTCGCAGTTGGACATTCCCATATCACATGTATACTTGATTCTTCCTTTAACTGACATAGAGAACACAGTGGTAAATCCAAAACTCTCCTCTTAAAAAGACTTGAGTTTGTTGGAAGAGATTTTAAACAGGTTCTCCACATGAAGATCTTTACTGCAACAAGCATATTTAGCTTCCATAAATAAGTCCAAAGTTGCTTATTTGCATTAGGCTTAGAACCTTGCCCTTTCTCTCTGTCAATCAACTCTTTATGCAGGTAATATGCACTCCTCACTGTGAACATACCACTCTAGCTACATCTCCAAACAAGCTTATCTAAGTAGTTTGAACTACTTAGTGGCATTTGTAGAATTAGTTCCCTTTCCTTACTTGAGAACCACTCCTGAATCAAATGGACATTCGACCTTCTGGTATCAGGATCTACGATAGCACTCACCCTTGTATTTAAATTCCAACTTACAAACTTAGATTGAATCTTAAAAGTGCTAGACTATTGAATCAATCAATCTTGGCATATCTTTACCTAATTTCCTGACCCAATCCTCCATAATGATCCTTCTTCCACCAACTTCTTGGCTGCAAACAGACTTCTCCGTATATAAGATGGATTAGCACCCATTTTAGCTTCTAGAAAGGAAGTAGTTGGGAAATATTTGAGCTTGAACACTTTAGTTGCCAAAGACTCTAGATTCTTTAAAAACCTCCACACTTGTTTTGCAAGTATAGCCAAGTTGAAACTTTCCAAATCCCTAAACCCATGACCTCCATTAGACTTAGCTTTCCCCATTTGACCCCATAATACCCAGTGAGCCTTTCTCTCATTCTCCTATCGCTCCACCAAAGCTAACTCATAATTTGGTTAACTTTAAGTAGAAGGGATCTAGGCAATTTAAATAACCCCATGCAATAGGTAGATAGAGGTTGGATCACTGCCTTCAATAGTATTTCTTTACCTACTCTAGACAACAAATTTGTTTTCCAACTACTCACTCTACTTTTGACTCTATCCAATATTCCATAGAAAGCCTTAAAATGAGATCTACCTATAAGAGCAGGCAACCCCAAATATTTCTCATAAAAAAGGAAGAAGATCTTACTCCTGCTATGTTCAAAATAAACTCTCTAGCTTCACTCCTTGTGTTTCTACTGAAATGAATGGATGTCTTCTCCTTATTGAGTCTTTGTCCAAAAGCTTTTTCATAACTATCCAATAAGCTAATCATATTGCTCTATTCCATTAAGTTAGCTTTGCAAAATAACAAGCTGTTATCTTCAAAAAATAAATGGTTAACATAAATATGTCCTCGAGCAAGTGGAAATCTAGTAATAGATTTTGTCATCTCAGCTTGATTCAGTAAAGCACTCAAAGCTTCAATGCAAAGAATGAAGAGGTATGGTGATAATGGATCACCCTGACTCAGCTCTCTAGAAGCTTTAAATGAAGTTTGAGGAGAACCATTTATTGAGATGGATTATGATACTAAATTGACACAGCTTATGATCAAACCAATCCATTTTTCACTGAAGCCCAACTTGGCCATAATTGCTTTAAGAAACACCCACGCCACTCTATCATAGGTCCTACTCATATCTAACTTCAATGCCATATAACCAATCTTTCCCTTCATTCTTGAGTTCATTGAATGCATGGTTTCATAGGCCGCCATCACATTGTCTACTATTAATTTTTGTCGAATGAATGCACTCTGAGTAGGGGATATAATCTCAGGCAATATTTTCTTCAATCTATTTACCAAAACTTTAGAGATTATCTTGTGAATAACGTTACACAGAGATAGGTCTATAATCTGATACTTTTTTTGAACTCTTCTTCTTTGGTATTAACACTATGTAAGTATCATTAATCAGGCTCATATCTCCTTTTGTACTGTTTAGAAAGCCAATGAGTGATATACTAAACTCCTGCCCCACTATGTGCCAATGAGTTTGATAAAAGCCAGCATTAAAACCATCTGGTCCTTGTGAACTCATGGGATTCATTTGAAAATTAGCTGCTCTGACCTCTTCTGCCACGAAATCCTTAGTAAGGTTTGCACTCATCTCTTCTGTTACTTTGATCTTTAAGGCATTGAGACATGCTGAAATACCAGTTGGAATTGAACAACATAAAAGATCTTGATAAAAGTTTAGAAACAAACCTGACATCTCGGCAATTGAAGTAGCTATGGAACCATCTTCCCTTTCAATCTCACAGATCAGGTGTTAAAACTTGATCCATCCCACTGTAGGTTGATGACAACACAGTGATTATCCTACTCTATACTAAAATCAAAATAAATATATCAACAAAAGTCTCTTGAACTCAAAAATTAAAAGGAAAAAAAAAATGTTGATAACTGACTTTAGAGATTTTCAATGTGTAAGGAAACGACAGAGAAGGTTATCCTTTCTCAGGTTACACATTGGGTTTGGTGGTTTCGTTTTCCGGGAGAGGTTATTTACCTAAGCTGCAACTTCAACATCTGCGACTCCGCCTGGTATCTTCACCTAAGCTGCAACTTTATATTTTTTGGGCCAGAAAAAAGAGTCAGCCTAGTTCAAAGTCTAAACAACGAAAGATCAATTGGACCGCAGCTCATATTCCAAGTTGGTCTCATCAAAGCCCATGATCTGTAGTTCCTTAAGAAATCTTATTCATCCCACTAATATCTTTGAAAAAGTTAGGAATAACAAATAAACTTACAAGTAAATTTATGGTAAATTTTACTGTTCCATGAAGACGATGAACTCTAAAGCAACAATGACATAGAATCTTCGAATGATCAAAAAGCTGATAACAGATGGAATATGGAATAAAGAAAAGTGTTTTGCACTTGAAAAGGCTTATTAACCTGTCATTATATATTTTTTTTTGAAAAAAACAAGGTAGGCTGCGCCCAGGACGATGTGATGTTGCACAATTTCAGTTCATTCACCCCATGGTAATATTAATTTAAGTGATGTTTTTGGAATGATGCATTTCACCGATGAAGTGCATCCTCGTGGGATAATAATTAAAAATGACAAAGACACAACCACTCGTGGACATAAATTGTTGCATAAACAGTAAAATTACTGCCTATATTCGGTTATAATTTCCCTGTTCATGTGTCTATTTATGTTCGTTGATTCTCATATTTGCAGCAATACTCTTGTCGGTAAAAACCTTTAATCATTGTCGGACATAAACAAAAGCTTGCGCCCACAAGTTCAGTAGCGCTTTTTAAAATTACGTGTTAATTTTAGATTCAGATCATCTAGAATTTTTATCAGATCTAAAATATAAGAGAAATAGATATATAATGTAGACTTTACAACATTTATAATGGTTTGAATGAATTTTCTGAATTGTATTAAATGGTAAACAGGGCTGCCCTTCCATTAACAAGTTAGGTAATTGCCCAACGCTCTTAGTGGAAGAAGGCCTAAAAAAATTGATTTAAATATAATTTTTTAAAAAGAAAAAAAAATATCTAATTAAAAGAATTAATTAATTTAATGAGAGAACATCAAAATTATTAAATAAATATTATTTTATTATTAATTTTAAAAATATCCCACATAATAATTATTTCAGTTACTCTCATTTTAAAAATACAATTCTCTTTTGTCATTAGTAATTTAATATATAATGTAAAAATTATAAATAGTAAAATTTAATTTTTGATCATAAAATTTTTTATTTAATCCTTTGAAGAGGCCACTTTTTCCCAAATATATAGGTTGTTTATAGAACTTTATTGACAATAATGAATATAATTACTTTTAGGGCTCGTTTGGATTAAATATATTAAAATATTTATAAATAGTAGTGAAATAGTTTGAGTCAAGATATTTTATTAAATTTTAAAAAATGATAAAGAAAATGTTGAATTTGAGAATAATTAACAATACCTAAGAAGAGTTGTGTTCCTTAACGGGTCTTAAGAGTCTAAAGCATATATTGTACAACTAGATTTGATAAAATCTTATCTAAATAAAAAAATTTCTAATAAAGTCGATTATTATATGAAAATGTGATATAAATCTTAATCAGTAATTTTAATTTTGTTTTTTAAAAAAAAAACCATAAACAAAAGCCACATTCATAATTTTAGTCTTGGGCCCAAAACGTATTGAGCTGGTCTGACGGTAAATAAATACCATAGAGTCTCTTTCATGTATCTTGAACTCTATAATTCAGATAAAGACTCCAAGATAAAGACTCTTAAGAAACTCCAAGACTTGAAATAAACTCAAATCCATTCATTTCAAGTCTTCATGAGTTCCCTACAATATTAAACAGAAAGGTCGCTATATTTGACAAATGAGCATGCCTTCCCATTGCCTTGCTAATTAATTTGGACGACTTTTGGCACTTTCAAAAGATTTCAGAATATTGGACTTTTAACACACAGCTACTACGCAAGTATGATATGCATATTTTTGTCCTTTTATATATGCTTTAGTCATCCCAACAAGTTTGCTGATGGGAGGAAAAACATCAACTCATTACATAGTTCCTAAATCAAATAGGTTGGTAATAATCATTTATATTTATCCCATCTAATTTTCTAAATTAATTTTTTTGAAGTGTTTTCTGTTAATTACAAGTCGATCGTTACAGAAGACTGTTGACATAACAAGATTTAACGCAATTAATTTGCATGATCATGTCCATCCATGTTTATCATGTGCAATTTTATTAGAAGTTGTTGAAAAATCAGTTCTTAAATCTTAGGGCATTTGCAAATCACTCTATTAATTTAGTGTATCTATTTAATTAATAGATGGCAGAAGTAGGTGTTATTCATTATCTTAATAACATCTGACCAATTCTGCCTAACGTACAATGCATTTACACTGTACACATGCAACCAACCTCTCTCTCTCTCTCTCAATGATACAAACCGATCGTTGTAAGCAAGTATTATAAAAATCCAAAATAATAAAAAAAAAAATCCTGACCGTCTTAAAATTAAGGGTTTTAAAGCATTACCTAACAAACAGTCAAATGTCTCTGCCCCTCAAAGAATTCTTAATATCCTAGCACAACAGTTGTCGCTTCTAATTTCAAAACAATTGAAAGCAAGAATAGGTCAGCGGTTAGCATGCATCGATGTTCTTCGAATTATATCGACACAAAACATCAACATGTGACAAGGGATTTGTTTGAATTAATAAATGTGTAGGCTCGAAAAGTGACAAATAAAAACTAACTTTGAATTTAACGTGTGCATTGCAAGTTCAATTATAAGGTCCCATGCATCACATTTTTCTCGATGTTAAAATATAGCCATCCAAGTTTCTATTTTACTCATCACCATTAATTGTACTGAATTTATATTCTAGAAAGCGTTTCAAGAAAGATTTGATTTCCTTTCCAAAAGAAGTCAACATCACAATTATAATTCCTTTAACTAGTTGTAAAAGATAAAAACTCCTTCTAAGTTATTTCATTCACAGTTTTTTTTTTTTTTTGTTCATGTACTCAAATCAAGATATTACAATAATAGTTATATACCTCTTCTCATGATCATCTGGTAGAAACAAAAATGATTCATTTACAATAAAATTTTATAAAAACAAATTTACAACCTGATGTATGGGCAAAAAATGAGAGTTTAGTGCAGAAGTGGAGATCAAATGAGGGGAATGTGAATGTAATTTGGCTGAAAATGGTAGAAAAGCTCTCTAAGGAAGATTTAGAAGTAGTAGCCACTGTTATGAGATAAATTTAGCTGAGAAATGGATATATCTTTTAGGAGAAGTTTGTTTGTCCTAGAGTATTGTTTAATCATGGGAGAACCAGTGTTATAGGATACCAACAAGATCAGGGCAATCTATGTAAGAGTTTAGAAGCTAGTATAGTAGAGAGGAATGTGATTTAATGGAAAGCTCCCTAGCAGGGATACGTGAAAGTGAATTGAAATGCTACTTTTAAACCAAAAAAGGATGGGGGTATGTGTGGTCATTAAAGATGAAGAAGGGGAGGTGTAAGTATCACTTTGTATGCCAATGGATCAGATTCATTCAGTCTACTGTAGTTGTTGAGATTACTAGTCTATCAAGGGCTTTAAGGTTGTGTGCAGAGCTGAATGTGGACAATGCAATCTTTGAAGGGGATGCCCTGATTGTTGTTAAGGCAGTCAATAGTGCAAAAGAAAACTGGGAATGACATGGACAACTAGTTGAAGACATCAAAGGATTTCAGTGCAAAAAATCTTCATGGACAATTCAACATACATACAAGGAAGAAAATAGGGTAGCCCAATTCCTAGCAAAATTTGCCTTTAGTATCAATGAAGAACAAGTATGGATAGAAGATGGCCCCGGGGGGTGTTTTAGTTTTGTTATAGGATAAGTGATGTATTGATTAATTTTGATAAATACAAAGATACAATTTGTTTAATAAAAAGAAAAAAATGAGACGAATGAATATACATATGTAGTAAAGGAAGTTTCACATCGTCTATGAAAGACGCCACAAATTCAATACGAAATTAACGAGTTAGATAAAAAAATATGACTTGTTTAAACAAAAGAATCGTGATAATTTATTTATATACCATTTAAAATCTATTTGAAACACTTCAAACTTAACACGCGACATTCAAAATTGCAGTTTTTTGTTGCTACCTACAAACGAGTGACGAACGAAATTATCCAATTAAGCATGAAGGGTCTAATATGTTTAATATGAATCAAATTAGGGTTGAGTATATGAATCCATCAGCATGCACTTTGCCAAAAATTTAAAATTAATGGCCTAGTAAAAAAAAACAAGAGTACTATGGGTATCCCGTTATGGGGCAGTGGTGGTCCACCAGGACCAAATTTGTACAAAGTAGTTAATTTGTAGTGACGCGTGGCTTCTGATTGATGTGAATGGTTTGGATTCTTTTGTAATATATATATTGCAATATATATCTCATGCCTTTATTAGAAATTTAAAAGTTTGAGATTTTTTACCTCGCACATATGTACTTTCATAATTACATTAATTTAATTCCTTTTTTTCTGAATGATACCGCCTTAATTGCTCGCCCATGCATGCATACTTAAAAGTAAAAAGGGTGACAAAGACCTACATCTTTATGGGTAATTAATATTTTCAACCATTTTCAAAACTTTTTAAACTACTTTCAGGCCCATTTTAAATTAAGATTTTTTTTTATTGAATTTTGATAAATGATTGAGAAAAAAATTAAAATAAAAATATTAAAAAGTTAAAAAATTATTTTTATTTTAAAATTTAAAAAAGTTATTATTTTTTGTGTCGTATTTAAAATTTTAAAAAAGTTGTAATAATTAGATAAAAAAATTAAATATTTGAAATTGAAATGTGTTTTGTACTTGAATAATATTTGGACATGAAATATTTGAAAATATATTAAAGAAAAATGATATTTGTAATCATAAAATGAGTAAATGTCGTACAATTTCTTTAATAAAAGTGAATAAATACAAAACCTATATGATAAAAAATAATAATTTTTTTAATAATAATCTATTTTTTAAAAAAAAATTGCGCGACGCTTATATATGCACTTCATGACTATAAGTAACAATACTCTATTTTAAAATAGTTCACTTGCCAAACGGACCTTAGTCGTCCAATACAAAGATACCAAATATGATTTTGAGAATTTGGATGAAAGATTTTCTATGGGAGAGATGCCGCTAATAGATGCAATTTTTTCTTTAAAGAAAAATGCTTAATTTATAAAAAATATATATATATATTATTAAAAATACATGCAAATTGGCTTGCGGTCACTTGATACCTTACGGTAAATTATATATAATTGTTTTTAATCAAATAAAATTGGATTGGATTAGTGCAGATTTTATAACAAGATGTCAACGAACAACTTTTCTCACGTTAGTGCCAGCAGGGATGTTTGGTCGGGTGCAGATGGCCCTAAAAACTAAAGGGTTTCTGCCAAAACGTTTCCCACGTGAAGAAATGTAATGGGAACACAAGCTGCCATGGTCAGCAGTTATGGGCGGCTGAAACAATATCAGACAAACACGCATCATATAAGTAAAATATGGCTACTAACCATTTCAAAAAAAAAAAAAAAATATGGCTACTAACGGTGGTACAATATTTTTTTTTTTTTTTTTTTGACGAAAATCGAAAACTTTCAATAAAGATTTCAAAAAGTCAAAAATAAAGTGGCTTTCTAGAATAACATTATTAATTATTTGCTACAATATATCTGAAATAGACATTTGTAACAAATAGTCAAAAAAAAAAAAAAAAACTAGCGGATCAGAAACTTAAATGATCTCTACACACAAATTCCAACTGCAATATACTTCCAAATATGATTTACCAAATTAATTAATGAAGGTATGTTTGCCTCTTTTAGTTATATAATTCAGATGAAATGCGATGAGATGTTTTGTTAAAAGTTAAATAAAATAATATTATAATATAATTTTTTAATATTAATTTTGTTTTGGGATATAAAAAAATTGAATTATTTATTATATGTTGTGTGAAAATTTAAAAATATTATAATGATTATATGAGATGAAATAATTTGATTTTGTGTAACCAAATCAGACTTAAATTATCACAAATTTTTCTATAGTTTTAGTCATGATTAGTGAGATCATGATCTAGAGTATCTATTAATTCTATGCATTGCGACTAATTACTAGCACCATATATATATATATATAAGAACAGAGATGATATTAATCTCTTTCTACCCTCAAAATTAGGACATATATATATAGTTGAAATGAGTCCCATTCCAATTCAAGTTTGGAAAAGCTTTTTGAACCAGAAATCACATGAATGAAGTGCATCGCCTTCAATTCAAGCTGTTTGAATAGCCTTTAATTTTGAACAAGAAAGTGACACTACTAGCTAGAGAGCTGCTTACATGTGATGATACTCAGTTTCATACCTATCTTCCTTGATTGTTGCTGTGCTGTTTTTTCTTTCTTGAATTTATTGATTATTTGCTGAGTTTAGAACCATGCAAAACCATATCGCCCTTCCATTAGGTTAATAGAATTTTAATCTAAGATTAATCAGGGAATTAGATTAATAATTCCAAGAATCTTAGTTCCATCCATAACCCATTATTCCATTTCCTAGTGTTTTTTACAGTTATATATATACATTTATATATTTATATATATATATATCGCAGTAATTGACATGTATTCATATATGACTTTCCTCGGTTTAATTCGTAATAGAATAATGCTACATACTGTCATAAAATATGTCATATAATTGCTTTGAAAAATAATATGGTCTCCTATTAAAAAAATAATTTTTTATATAAATCTTGTATTTATTCACTTTTTTTCAAAATAATTATATAGTGCTTTCATACTTACGTCGACTGCAACTATTAATTTTCTTCATAATAACACATCACTAGGTAACAATGAAGCGTAAGATCAACCTCACCGTATTAATTAGAAAATAAATGCATGGATAATTTCGTCTTCACGCATGCTGTGAGATAGTGAGGGCTACGTACTTTCGATTAAGACGTACAAAAACAGCCGTAGAGAGTTTATGACACGCAACTCCTACCATTAGAACCACCGTCCCTGGCACTCTCAACCACCCATATATCAACATCGATATATCAGTGGCTCCAAATCAACGGTGCAAGGCGCTCATGCGTCGCCGGTGTCACTGTCATCCGCAATATATATCGCAATCCCGGCCCTTAATAGAAAAAAATCGCTATTTATATGACTATTGTTATACGTATAAGTATATAACGGGTAATTTGTTGTGCATGAATAGTACTCAACCCTCCTTTTATATTTTCTTTAATTAAGGAAATATTTGCTAAAAAAGTAAAAAATAAATAATAAATGAAGCTTATAATAATATAATTTATCTTTCAAGTAGCAATCAAAATAGAATTTTTAAGACCCGGAATGCCACTTTCGATAAAATCTTCCATCAATTGTAATTGATTTTGTGAAATTTAAAATACGTGTTGGGAATGGACCAAACAAACAAAGGCTAAGTTGAAGCAAACAATAGCGGAAGCAACAAAAGAAATGACAATCACACAAAGAACACCAAGATTTAAGTGGTTCAGCTCAATATGAGCCTACGTCCACTGTCGGGGTCGGTTTCAACAAATTTCACTATGAACAAAGATGGAGTACAAGAGTATTGATCACAAAAAATCCTTAATCCTAAAGCCCCAATACACTTAATGGACTCTTAGGATTGTATACAAAAGGATTCTCAAAACTCTCTCAAGCTAGCTGCTGAAGGGCTCTTCAAAATGAAGAGAAAATGATGTATTTATAGCACAAGGCGCTAATCAGAACATTCGCTCGAGCGGACGTCGAGCGGAGTGTCGAGCGCACGTTAGGGTTGCATTCTCGCTCAAGCGGACAGTCGAGCGGAGGTCGAGCGAAACTCTCTGGAAGATTTCGCTCGAGCGGACTGTCGAGCGGAGGTCGAGCGGAACTCTCTAGATGAGTTCGCTCGAGCGGCACTGTAGCAAATCCCAAATAACACATTTTCAGCAGGAAATCAAGCCAAACTCAACAAATCTCCACCTTGGCTTGAATTCCGTCAAGCCTAAACAAAAAACCATTAACCAAGAAATCGATTCCCACCAAGAAATCACCGAAGGGAATCACAAAACCCCGAACACAACGTCTATCCTTGAAGAACTCAATTTCCACCCAAAAGTCTTCAATACCATAGACAACCTTGACCAAATCACAAGCTTGGTCCTAATGAAGAATCAACATCTTCACACAAAAGGCAACGTGTGACGCCCCCAAATTCCGTTTGGGATCGGACGGACATTTGAAGCGTCGAGACATGCAACACAAGGTTACCTGCCCCCGTTCATGACATATAAGATGCAATGTTCCTAACATGCATCTAACATTATGCAATATTCGCAGCGGATAACTTTTTTCTTTAGCAATACTATGCACCAAATTGAAAATATCCCAAATGCTTAAAACATACTTCATACATAAAGGCCCATTGAGTAGATCACAACACTAGTCCAAAATGGATATGATCCAAAAAATACTAAAGATGCAACTCCATTGTACAAGTAGTAATTTACGTTAACTACTATATTAACATTGACGTCGCACCATCGCTTAGTCAATTGTGTCTAGTTGATCAGCTCCTGATTCTCCTTCAGGTCCTGTAACAAGATCTACCATTCGGGGGGAATGGTAGTTGGGACTACCAAAGTGAGATTTGATTACAAATCTCAGTAAGTTAACAAAAAAACTTCCACACAAGCTAATGATGCATGCATGACAGTAAAAGCATAAATGCATAATCAAATTCATAAGTAATTAAAGCATAACTTGGCGTACAATATAGCATAATTGACATAACTTAAATTGAAACATGAACTGAACTTGACTTGACATGAACTTGATCTGAAACTTGACTTAACATGAAAAATACATACTCCACAGTTGTTGTGGCCCCATGTATTCTACGTGTAATTACATACTCCACAGTTGTTGTGGCCCCATGTATTCTACACAAACTTGACTTAACATGAAAAATACATACTCCACAGTTGTTGTGGCCCCATGTATTCTACGTGTAAATACATACTCCACAGTTGTTGTGGCCCCATGTATTCTACACAAACTTGACTTAACATGAAAAATACATACTCCACAGTTGTTGTGGCCCCATGTATTCTACGTGTAAATACATACTCCACAGTTGTTGTGGCCCCATGTATTCTACACAAACTTGACTTAACATGAAAAATATATACTCCACAGTTGTTGTGGCCCCATGTATTCTACGTGTAAATACATACTCCACAGTTGTTGTGGCCCCATGTATTCTACACAAACTTGACTTAACATTAAAAATATATACTCCACAGTTGTTGTGGCCCCATGTATTCTACACAAACTTGACTTAACAAGAAAAATACATACTCCACAGTTGTTGTGGCCCCATGTATTTTACGCATCACAATTGTAGTTAAATACATACTCCACAGTTGTTGTGGCCCCATGTATTCTACACAAACTTGACTTAACTTTAAAAATACATACTCCACAGTTGTTGTGGCCCCATGTATTCTACACATCATAATGTACTCAAGATGAAATGTGACTGAAATATAAAAGGACTGAAGTCCTGACGTAACATAACGTGACTTGAACATAACTTAGAATACATGACCAACTTGAGATAGAAACATTTCGTAACATGGCATAACATATAATAGACAACATATTTAACATGACATACTTGCAACAGTGAATATTACATGACTTGACTTACATGTAATGGATGACATACTTAGCATGACGTACTTGTAATGTACAGTAATATATAACAGAATATATTATATAACAGATAAAAATTGATGACAGAATAAATTCTGTATAATAGACAATTACATGATAACTTGACATGGCATGACACATATGATAACATACATACATACACTGTAGTTCTTTTACTTAACACACATACACAGTAGACTGCTAGTAAGTTAAAAGCTAACTTACCTCGATCTCCGCGTTTCTTATAAAACTTCAAGTGCGATCACGAGGAACTGTAATTAGTGATTCTAAAAGTTAGAACTAAATCACTAATAATTTGAAATATGGAAAATACTAACTTAAAGAGTAAAATTTTCATTTTACTCTCTACATGTGGGAAAATGACCGTTTTACCCATAACTTAAGGATTTTGCATACTAACTCCAAAAGTTTCCAAAATTTACATTCCTCATGTAAATTTTGTCCTAAACTTAAATATCAACTCAGAAAAATTTTAAAAAAACACAACTATGAAGAACACATTATGGCCGAAACATCCATAGGCCATTTCCCTTGATTTTTGTTGCAATTCCTTCCAATTTCAAAACTCATGTTTAAACCAAAATTTTGCAACAAACATCTTCCAATCCTAAGTTCAAAATCATACTTAAAACATCCATTTAGAAAAAGCTAATAATTAACACCAAAAATTTTTGTAAAAAGATCCAAGCACTTGAATCACAAGTTTTGACCTTAAATCAAAACATCTCCAAGAATTTCAAAAATCAAATCTTACTTCTAACATATTCATAATATCATCCTAACATCAACCATGCTTTAAATCATCAAACTAAAGTTACCAAAATCACAAAATAACATTTGGAGTTTTTGGTTTTACACTTAGTCCAAAAACAGAAACTTTTTCCTCAACTAGTTTTGATAAATCTCTTGATCTATGATTTATAAATATATGATCTTCAAAACATACCATCACATGGTTTAAAAAGATGTCCTAAAACATATATAAATTTCTAATTCAAGATCACATGGTTAGAAATTAACCAAAACATAAATTTAGCCAAGAATATCCACACTTTGGCTTATTTGAATATCTCTTCGCATAAAATTTCATATCTTTGAAACTAACATCAAATATCTTCAAAATAATAATATAACATGTATATAAGATACTTAGGATCCTCCAATAAAATTATTAAAGTCATTAGAATAGGTTTAGACCACCAAAGAGTTAAACTTTCTCAAAACAGAAACTGTTTTTCCTCTTCCAGTTTCTAAGTTTCTAAATCTAAGAAAATCTTTCATCAAAACCTTTAATCATGAAAAACTCCTCAACCAATAGTCATATATACATGTTAACAATACTCCATAAAAATTTCGGACCAATATCTATCCATTAGCTTGGTCAAAAACTCCAAACTATAACATATTCTCCAGTTTATCTCTCAAAATGACCTTTCTATAGTTTACACAATATTTTACTGACCAAATGATCTTCAAATGGGGCAAATAAGATATCCATGTAAACTAGACTCAAAAAGGAACAACTTATATGAAGGAGAATTTATGATAAAACACTTACAACAGCTTCGAAATGGGCATGCAAAAGACCTCCTAAAAGCTGTCCGAGAGAGAGTGTTTGATAATCTTTTATTGGAATGTGTAATTGAAGATAATTTCGTGGGGAGAGGTGGCTGGAGATAATTATGGATGAGATATGGAAGAGATGAGGCTGGAGTTGAGAGTTGAGTGTAGTTTTCTCCTACCCAAAATATCTATAAAAGATTATCTCATAATATTCTATCCAATAGAATCTACAAAAAATCAACTTAAGATATTTTTATCTAATAATATCTATAAAAATCAACTCAAAATATTTTTACCCAATAATATTCATGAAAATTACCTCAAGATATTTCTTTTTATCCAATAATATCTACAGTTTTGAACAGACGTTTTGTCCGAAAATATGAAAAAATGTTATTGCACCATAAGACTTTAAATAGCCCTTCGAGTCTAATGGCACAAACCATAATACATTTTGATACTTCTAACTATCTCCAATAATCAAAAACACATTTCTGATACCATAGTAAATAATAACACTAACTATGTAGTTAGACAAAAACCTATACGATTAATAGATTCGTGAAAACTTATGGGGTTTTCACGAGGTTCCTAAAGTTAATAGAAATTTCACAATTGAATTTCTAACGGACTGTTACACAACGCACCACTGAACAGACTGCTTACTTGAACAACGGCTTCTGAATACACACGGAGGCTAACAACAAATATTCTCTGCCAAAGTAAGAACACCTCAAAGTCTGCACGAGCATATCCCAAAGATGACCAAACTGTCTCCTCCATCTACCAGATGAAACTGTAGACTTGCTCTCATTGTACGTCAATGCCAAAATCAAAATCATACTTAATTTCAATAGCATGATCTAGAGTACCACCTGCACTCTGCTGTGAAGCTCTCCCAGCAACTCCACCTTCTTGCTATAACCATGCTCTCCTTTCCTGTGGAAACAACAACTGAAAAACAAGTTGCAAAGAAGAGAAGGTTCACCCAATAGCAAGTTGTGTTGACCGCTTCACCCAAATCTGTAGACAAGCCTGGCAAATCCAAAAGCATACTACGGGCTCTCACACAAGAGTCCGTCTCATTCCATTCAACTACTCCTTTTCTGTGGAGTGGACCCAATTGTATGGTATGAACAACGCTCTACCTTCTTGTCTGTAGATCACTAGCCTTCACAAATGCTTGAACACATCAAACACATCACAAAACAAAGATGAACAAATCCAGACTCTTCCTCAAATGGTCATCAACAAATATGAGTACAAACAGGGCACCACATCACACCAGATGTATACCCAAAAAATCACAAAGACATAAACTCCAAAAAAACTGATTCAGCACTGCTTTACAAGAATACAATGCAAACAAACAAATCAAGCTTTTCTGTCTTCTGATTACACAAAGCAAAAAATTGCCTACTCATAAATGACCATACTCATTCATCCATATGGCACAATCACATGCGCCATAAATGAGTAATACCTGAATCTGGAACATTTGAAGGTGCTCCACCAATCACTGTACTGCCCTGAAGAAAATAAAGACCATCTGTCTTCTTCCCTGTCATTACCACCGAAGAGCCCTTGTAGACTCGAATGACTCCACCTCCAGCTGAATACTGGTAACCAAAGGAGTCAAGAATGCCCAAAGATATAAGATTTTTCTTCAAAGATGGAATATGCCGAACGTTAGACAAAGTTCTAACGAGTCCATCATACATCTTAATCTCAACTGAACCAATCCCAACAATATCACAAGCCATATCATTTCCAACCAAAACGGAGTTACCGTTGATTGATTCATAGGTAGTGAACCAATCTATCCTAGAACACATATGGAATGTACAAGCTGAATCCATGACCCACTTGTTACCAAAGTGACCACTAGAGCCGCTGACTGCTAGGACAATATCAGAGTTGTTAGACTCAACACTAACAACATTGGAGGAACTTTTACTTTCCTCCTTCAATCTAGGACACTCATTCTTGTAATGACCAAATCTATGACAGTAGTGACATTTAACATTTTTCTTGTTAAATTTAGAGCTACCACTGGAACTACTCCCACCATAATCCGAACCTCTTCCATTAGATCTACCACCAGAGGAATATTTCACAAACAAACCATTGGCTTGATTGTTCGTGCCTTGTACACACAATTTTGTTCTCAACTCCTTAGAATTCAAAGCAGATTTTACATCTACCAAGGAGATGGTATCTCTACCATACAACATTGAGCTCACAAAACTTTCAAATGATACCGGCAACGAACACAACAAAATTAACGCTTGATCCTCATCATCAAGCTTGATATCAATATTCCTTAGATCCATAATAGTTTTATTAAATTCATCTAGATGATCGGAAATAGGAGTACCTTCCCTTATCTTGAGAGTGTATAGTCGCTGCTTCAAATACAAACGGTTGGTGAGCGACTTTTTCATATACAAGCTCTCAAGCTTGGACCAAAGACCGGAAGCGGTCTCCTTATCAGCAACCTCCCTCAAAACTCCATCTGATAGTGACAACAAAATGGCACTATGTGCCTTCTCATCTTCTTATCTTGACGGTGCAGGAGAATCCTCGGATACCTTCACCTCCAAAGCTTTCGACAAGCCTTGTTGTCGTAACAAAGCCTTCATCTTGATGCGCCATAAGCTAAAGCTATTTTGACCGTCGAATTTCTCCATTTCAAACTTTGCCATAGCCATTCCTCAAGATTTTGCAAAGAGCTTGACGCTCTGATACCAGTTTGTTGGGAATGGACCGAACAAACAAAGGCTAAGTTGAAGCAAACAATAGCGGAAGCAACAAAAGAAATGACAATCACACAAAGAACACCAAGATTTAAGTGGTTTAGCTCAATGTGAGCCTACGTTCACTGTCGGGGTCGGTTTCAACAAATTTCACTATGAACAAAGATGGAGTACAAGAGTATTGATCACAAAAAATCATTAATCCTAAAGCCCCAATACACTCAATGGACTCTTAGGATTGTATACAAAATGATTCTCAAAACTCTCTCAAGCTAGCTGCTGAAGGGCTCTTCAAAATGAAGAGAAAATGATGTATTTATAGCACAAGGCGCTAATCAGAACATTCGCTCGAGCGGACGTCGAGCGGAGTGTCGAGCGCACGTTAGGGTTGCATTCTCGCTCGAGCGGACAGTCGAGCGGAGGTCGAGCGAAACTCTCTGGAAGATTTCGCTCGAGCGGAGGTCGAGCGGAACTCTCTGGATGAGTTCGCTCGAGCGTCGCTCGAGCAGAGGTCGAGCGGCACTGTAGCAAATCCCAAATAACACATTTTCAGCAGGAAATCAAGCCAAACTCAACAATACGTACATGGGTCTACGCTCCAAAAGTATAATAGCTGCCAAAAACTCATACGTGGGTCTGATCAGGCAGCTTGTCATACTCCATGTTGTGTGTACACACACGCTATAGTCATGTGTGTGTATATATATATATCTTCCAATAGTTTGATCAAGATGAGGAGCTAAATTGGAACTTTAGGAGCTCAAAAGTGGGTAGCAATATTAAATTAAGCTGCATGATTTTGTACATGACCTTATCGTAATTGGGTTAAAAAAATAAATGATCTACTTGTAATGTTACAAAGAATACGATGTCCTTGTGCGGGCTTATCGGGATTTGGGACAAATAAAAAATGCTAACTGTATTTAAGAAAAATTTATAAAAAAATTTATTTTTTTGCATATCAGTTTTTGATATACTGAAAATTATGAAATTTAAAATTTAAAATTTGAATTTCAAAATAGAACAGACAAATTAAGTTTTGTTCATAAAATTGTAAGTAAAGTTATAAGTACAAGTAGCACTACATAAAAAAATTGTTTAAGGGAGGCAAAGCTAGAATTGAAGTTTAGGGATCAAGTTAGGTAAGTTTTGTACATCTGTGAATAGTAATGAAATTATTTGAGTTATGATGTTTTATTAGATTTTGAAAAATGAGAAAAAAATTGAATAAAAATATTATAAAGTTAAAAAATTATATGAATATAATTTTTTAATATTATTTTTATTATGAAATTTGAAAAAAGTAGTTGTTAGCCTCGTGTTTTGTACACCTTCACACCGGATTTTAGCAACTCGTGTCTTGAATCTTTCACCTGCACACTTATGGAAAATACAGAGAGTTGGAGTTCTTGGTGGAAGCCAGGGAATCTCCAATGCTTAAGTTAATATCTCCTTAGTGATTTATACAAGAATATAGAAGAATTATATAGCGTTATTTATACTTGGGGATCGGCTTTTATACTAGATTTCTGAGAGGAGACAACCCATATCCTGTCTTTGAGAATATATGTCCCATCAATTGTCCACTTAATCATAATCCTTTAATGTAGCGTAGTAATTGGGGTAGCGTAATTAATGTGACATGGAATCTTGGGATCGACGTCATTAATGCGACGTGGCTTTTTGACCCCTTTTACCTCACAGGTGCACATCGTCAAGCCTCTTCATGCTTGCTGTTAGAAGATTGAGGGTTTCTCGTCTTTCTTGCTTCTCAGGTGCTACGCCTCATAGAGGAGTACCCTTCCATTTTTGCTCATGGGTTTTCTCATGTGACTGTGGTCATGGGTTAGCCTCGGCTTTTGGGCTGGACAGCCTTATCAAGCCAAGGGGCCATTCAACCAGCTTGGACTTTCCTTATATGGGTTTGCGTTTTGGGCTTTTAGCTGTGGGGAAATCCCCTTACAGTAGTGTTGTTTTTTGAATTTTGTTTGTGTTTGAAAAACTTGTAATGATTAAAAAAAAAATTGAATATTTAAAATTGAAAGTATTTTACATTTTAGTAATATTTATAAATGAAATATTTAAAAATACTTGAGAATAATTGTATAACCAAACAGACACTTAGAGTAATATATATTTCAAGAGAATTGTTAATAAGCTATTACTAGAATTGATGAAGTTTAGATAATTTTTTAGGTTAAAGTAACAAACACTCTAAGCTCATGTTATTTTATAAATAATGATACATTTACAACATTTTGTTTTAATGTTTTATATAAAATAATACTTGGATGGTGAGTTGAGATGAAATGAATTGAAATGAAAGTTGAATAAAATATTAATTTTTAATATTATTATTATTTTAAGATTTGAAAAAGTTGAATTATTTATTATATTTTGAAACAAATTATAATAATAAAATAAAATGAGATGAAACATTTTTACTGTCTAAACAAAGCCTAAATGATTGTAAAATAATTATGTAAATAATTATGAGATGAAGCAGTGTCGCTTTTATTATACATATTTTATCCTCATTTTATTATTAACCTCAGTGGGAACTTTAGATAATTCTCTCAATAATTTAGAATTATGTCATTTTAATTTAGAATTAGATTTATCAAAAGTGAATAAAAATAAAAAGCTAAAAGCCAAGGAATTGGATTTGGAGCCGTTTCAATGATTAGTAGGAGTACTGTGGCATTTTCCCATAATTTGCTGGAAAGACACTGATGGCAGATAAATCATCTTCTTTTTATCATCTTTTTCAGTAGACATCGGCCGCAAAGGATAAAAGCAATGCTTACCAGATTGGTTATCGGTAGACATTGAGCTCTGGTTTGGTTGAAGACATCATGTCAGAATCAAAAAAGAAACATTTTAAAATCTTAGGGGTGCCCCATTGTTCTGCATCCAAGTAGAAAGTGGCAATTATTCCTATGTTAGTAAGCTTTTTACAGCAAATTTCAACTCGTTTTTGTCTCGTTATGTTCGTGACCCTGCCCCGCTTTCACCTCAATCTGTCGAAGACTCCTAAATTAAATACAAATTTGTACATGTTTTGATGTCGTCTTCTTCTTCTTCGTTCCTTTTTTTTTTTTTTGGGTCCCTAGAGAGGTAACAATCCTGACACTTGAATTGTGTCTATCTTAGCCATTGTGCATTGCCATGCAGTATCACGGGCGTGCGTCTGCAGTTAAAATATAAAATAAATAATAAAAATTTAGATTTTTAAAATAAGTAATCATTTTCTATAATATCATAATAAAGATTCTAAATTTGAATATTAATTTTACTCTTTATCTAATTTAATTTAATATTTCACGTGTTGAATTATTTATTAAGTTAGAGTCTGTCTCCATTACAAGGAAAATGAACTTTTGTGATTAATTCATTGTAACTAAAAGCTATTTGCAACTAATTTTATATAGAAATAATCATTTTATTAAAATTAACTAGTCGTAAATAACAGTTTTTTTATAGTGTTTACACGTGAATGAGAGAATTAAGACATAAAATAAAAAATAAAAAATCTACTTCTTTTTATTAATTTAAACTTTTAAAACAAATAATAATTTTGTTTATAGTCTTTTAAGACATAATTTTGTTTGGCCAATAATCATAAACATCAAATTCAGAAGAACTTAGTTCTCTAGTACTCATGATTCAAGAAGAATACTCAACGCTAACCATTGATCTTATCAAAATAATATTAATATCAATTTTCACGCTTTGGGGACAATATTGCTGTCCTTGTCGTCATCTGAACCTATGAGTGTCGAAGTGGCACATTTTGTCATAAAATAGCCCATTTAACTATCATTACGCCTGGTGTTGGCTACGAGAGAAAACAGCACATTCATGATGTTCTTATGGCGCATATATGCAAAATGGCCTTTTTAAGTCTATCGTCGTCGTCATCATCTCTATTAATAGTTTTATATCATTATATCTTTGTACGATTAAGATGAGACGAGGTCCTGACTGAATTAATTCTTCTAATAAGATTCGCTTTTTTATTTTTGTTTTTATTAAAAAAGAATATATTTCTATTTAATTTTTGGATCGTACTAAGAAAATTGATGGACAACCAATGAAGTGAACCGATGAGGATAAATGAATTTATTTTTATTTTTTCTTCTTTTATTTTTATTTTTTTTACAAAATTTTAAATATTTAAAAAAAACCAATTCACTAATATTTACTTTCTTAATTATTAAGTAAAAAAATTAAAAAATAAAATTAAAAATTCAATCAATTACTTTTATCGATCATTTTTATTAGTTCAATCAGTATTTTTTTTTTTTTTTATGTTTTTAAAATTTTCTCTTTTAACATAATACCGTGATCACATTTCAACATATTGGATTACATTATTTGAAATCGAAAATAAATTAAGATGTAATAAACCAATCTAGCTACAAATCAAAAAATAATAAATATAGATCATTTACTACATAAAACCGAGAAGCCTAGTTTACTCCCACCATTGACACCCCTTAACCTCCATGATCCAACCAAGACACCAAGTCTCTTGGCAATGGATCAATCATATTCCACTCTTTTTATCTAGGAGTGTAACTGATCCAATTAGGTTCAGTTTTGGACATATTTTAGAACCGAATCGGTATATACTGATTTTAAGATTTGAAAAATTGATACTGCACTGATTACATCCTAAATCGATATTTCCGATTTTACCGATTCTAGTCCAATTTTTTCGATATATTATATAGTATATATATTAGAATATAAAATAATATAGTGATAATATATATTTTTTTTTTTGGATCAAAACGCATATTGCATTCATTTTAATTGGGCATTACAAACTGGACTTATAATTCTCATTACAAGCCAACTTAAACCTCTGAAAGATCCCCAGTACACAAATGTAACTGACATGGCCTAGCCCTTGCTGCATCCTCACCAAACAATACTATTGTTTGTGAGACGAACAACACACTGTCCAAGACAGTGTGTAAGCAGCCTCTACCCGTTCAACAAACAGGTAGAATAATCACCCTAGACTAACAGTCCAAGGAAAATCAACTCTTCAGACCTAATGTCTAAGAGACTTGTAATTTTATTATACTAAGAACCATTAACCAAACAGAGATTAAACTAAACTAAAACCAAAAATCGGATCCAAAGCACCAGCAGGGGCTGTAAAAAGAGCGTGCACTCCACGCGCCGCCATCAGAGCATGAGACGACAGTCAGCTCCTAAGAAAACAGAAGCCCCAGTCCTAGATAAGCCGCGCGTGGCGGCAGAAAAGTATCCTAGGCAGTGGCGTTTGAACTTCAATCACCCTGCTACGGACCGCGCGTGCTATCCACTCGCCGCTGCGTTCGGCGAACTTCCTCTTCCTTCCGACAGATCGGCACCTTTGAAGGTCCGCTGTGATGCGCGTGGAAGCCGTCGAACACCGGAGGCCAACAGATCGAAACATCTCCACCAAAAAACGCCGGAATCAAAAAGGAAAGAAAACGGAAGAAAAAACTCCAGAAAAACAAAGAGAAAAGGATGAAGAGGAATAGAGGGGAAGAGGGAAAGGAAATGGAAGGGAGGAGCCAAAGCTCCTCCCCCCTAGATCGGCGACACTAGGGTTTGGAAAACTTTTTTAGAGAGAAGATAGAGAGAAAGGAGAAGCGTAGTGGAGGTTTCTTCGTTACTTAGTGATAATATATTTTAGTATGCTATAATATATATTATAATTATATTATAAGCTATAGTAATATATTATAATATATAACATAATGATAATATATTATACTATATTATAATATATATTGATATAGTATCAGTGAATTACTAATACAATAGACTATAGTAATAATATATAGTTATTTATATAGGATTTTAAAATTTAAAATTTTATTAATTAGTAATTTATCATATAATAAAAAATTATTTTATATATAATTATATATTATATATAAAAATTATATAAAAAATATTTTGTACAATATAAAAAATTAATATATATATATATATATATATGAACAGGATTAGTTCAGTTCGGTGTTTAAAAAAAAAGAAAAATTAAATTAAATTGATTTTGAAAAAAATAAAACCGATACCAAACCAAATCCACAAATTCGATACGGTTCAACATTTTCTTTTTTAAATCCCTAATCTTACCGCCCAGTAAATCTCTTCAAGTCCATTCCACTAATATGCCATGATTTTGGAGCCTTTCTTCATGTTCATTCGATGTCACCATTCAATCTTAATTCCCATCCTAAGAGATTTTTCAGCTGATAAAAAGCTTATATTATTAAAAAGAAAAAATAACACTTTACATTTTCAGTTATTTATTCAGAAATTGGTCTTTCCATCAACTTTTCCATCCGGTAACATTAAAAAAAAAAAAAAAAAAAAAAAAAACCACACACATGGCCTAATAACAAACTATCACGTGTCATCTATAATTTTTAAACAAAATAAATCAAAGTTTTCAACAATAATTAATTTGATTAATAAAAAATAATTTTTATTATTAACATTGAAAATTTAAACAAAAAATAAAAATAAAAAGCCAGAACAGGTCATAATTGTCTAATCTTTGTGGTGAACGGTCCTTGGCCACCATTGGACCACCAAGTGGTGACCAGATCTTGACCACCACATGGGTAGCTTAGTTTAGGCCACCATGTGGCTGTCGGTTGGCACCTTGGCCTGTTGAGTGGCCTGAGCTGACATCGGCCAACCTCCAAAGGTCAGGGCACCACCCCACTAGCCATGAGGTGGTCCGAACGGGGGCTATGCTCCTTGTTACCATGAAGGTTGGCTAATTCTGGCCACCCTAGTAAGGCAAAGAGCATGGCCATCAGCGGGCAGCTGTCTGTATTTTTTATTTTTAATAATAAAATTTTGCTTTTCAATTTTAAAATTAAGTTTTGTTAAAAAAATATATTTATTTATTTGTAATAATTATAGGTGACACGCGACAATGTTTTGTTGGGCTATGTGTTTCTCTTTAATCTTGATGGACCAAAAAAATTAAATGAGAGACTGATTTCTAGGTAACTAAAACCAAAAGGTGTTATTTCTCGAGGAAAAAGTACACACTGATCTAAAAACCAAAGTCGGGTACAGCACATGTCACCAAATTTTCCTAGTATTTATTATCTCCAATCGCACCGATTGATATTAAGGATTTTTATATATATACGTCAATCATTTCAATGAAAAAGTCGTTGAAAATGTAATACATCAACCACTAGAAATGATAAAACCCAAAATGAAAACACAAATATTTCTAAAAAAAAAAAAAAAATCTAGTATGGCCCGCATAAACTTACATGCCTTTGTTCAATTATTTTTTAATTGAGTACGAGTGGAGCTCAAGCTTATTATCGATTATATTTTATATTAAAAAACAACTCATTTATTATTAATGTTTATTTTATAAGCGAGATAAGAAATTTAAATTCAAAATTTTCATTTAGAGAATTAAGTTATATGCCATCAGGCTATCTGATTCTTGGCATTCGATTAATCTCAAACTTATTCATGAGCTGCACAATTTTAATAAATAGATTGTTTATACAATATCTTTACTTGATAATTTTAACAAACAAATTTTGAGTTTTTATAAATATGTTTACATAGTTTATATATATATATATATATATATATATATATATATATCAATGATTATATTTATAAAGATTCAAGCAACATAAATAATATTAAGACTATGATTTTGCTTATTCTTTTAAAATATTTAAGATATTCTCGTTAAAAAGTTATATAAAAATGACATTATAAAAAATAATAAATATAAGATTATTCAAGTTTAAGTTATATCGTTTAATAACGGATTATAGTTATGTTTAATATGATTGATTGATCATTCTCTACTTAAGTAGAAGAGTGACAAATATTTGAATTTCTGAAAAATAGATATTGTTATCTAATCTCAATAATGCTATGTCGGACGTCTATATCTGCCGTAGTGGCTTCCTATTATATTCCGGCCTTATGGGTCCTAGACATTTCAGTGGCGGCCTTCACTCAGTTTTGCATGAAGTGACATGCAATATGTACATATGCTAGTGCTTGATCTGTGCTTAATCAGCGTTAAAAGGTTTCGATATAAGAGATCTTGAACCAGAATGATTAAAAAATAATTAATCTTCTAACCTAGTTAGCCGGTTTTAAATTATTATAAATAAAAGCATATAATATATAACGTTATTTTATTTTAAAAAAATTAAAACCATTTACTTTATTAAGTTTTATTGTACAGAAGTCAATGTATTAACACGCTACTTAAAATCAAAACACCAATCATTATAGCATGCAACAAAAAGTGGGTCCTATTATAACTTGAAAAAAAATCAAAACATCAATCATTTTTTTTTTTTTTTAGCATTATTGACATTGAAAGCTCCACGTCTCTATAGTGTCACAAAACTAAATAGCAATACAAATATTTTCTCATGATCGTAAATGGATGTAATGAGAACTTTTTCCGTGTCACATTTTCTCATTTCCGTCACCTATAGAGGTAATGAGAACTTTTGACTTAGAAATAAAACTTAAATAACTACAAAGAAAATAATAACTTAAAATCAAAATGAATTAACTCTGAAAAACTGAAAATTAAAAAAAAAATATAATATAATAAAATAACAAAAATCTAAATCAAAAACTAAAACATATTGTAAAAATATATTAAAAACTAAAATAACAAACGAAGCAAAAGCTTAAGATTAAGATAGAAAAACTGGTGGGAGAGGATGCGGGAATTCCCTCCAGTCCCATCTGTCTTTTTTTAGCTTTAGTTTTTCTTTCTAATCTTAGTTGTTGAATATTTTTTTAATTTTATTTGATTTTTTAAATATTAGCTAACTTTTGTTTGTTATTTCTTTAATTTATAGTTTTTAAATGTTTAATTACTTTATTTTAACTGTTTGATAACTTTGTATTTAAGAAAAATCTAATTGTAAGTATAATTGTATATTAATATGTGCACTAATTTATTATGATTAGTCAAAAAGTAGATTTTATTAAAAATAATACTAATTTAAATTTTAAATATAAAAGAATCAGTATTGGTATATAAATTAGTACGCGATTTTATTTGTATATAATAAAACTCTTATACCTATACCTCAAGGCTCAAATGTCTATTTTTTATGGAAGATAGTATAGCATGGAAAATAAGTCTGTCTTAAGAGTTTAGTTTAGTGAAAAAGTCCTTAAATTAATCTTGATGAGCTAATAAATGAACGAGGTCAATTATTTAATCTCATATTTTTCCGTTCTAATAAAAGAAATATTTTCTTTTTTAAGTAGGTGTATAAAATATATTACCTATATCATTTAAATGATAAATTTTAAAATTTATTATCAAAATTAAACTATGTCATAAAAATATTGCATGTGTTATAAAGATCTTAAAGGCCTGTTTGTGATTATATTAGAAATATTAAATAACAAAACTTAAAAAAAAAACTAAATAATAATAAACGGAAATTAAAAATTGAGCCGTGAAAACTCGAGAAAATTCATTATTTTATATTTTTACGTTAAAAAAATTTAATTGCAAGCATTAATATGTATTGAAAATACGTGACTTTATTTATTTATATGTAATAAAATTCTTTTACGTTAGAGGGGACATATTGGGGACAAGTAGAATAAAATATTTATACGGGAAAGATTTGCTATTAATTTCGCTTTAATTGCGTTTAGTGTCAAACTGTCATTCAGTGTTCTTAATGGCAATCTAATTTAACAGCCTACCTACCCTGCATTTAAACGTCTAGAGTACTCCCAATGACTCATATAAAACCTAATTTTTTATAAAATTTAAAGGAAAGAGCTCTAATTCTGGATTATTTATTTCATCTTTAATATACAGTTTGCTGTAATACCACCTCTATATTTAGTGGATATTACTCACAAATGTAAAAGATAATGATATGAAATTATATATGAGAGAATATTATAAATATTAAAAAATATAAAAATATTATTGATAATTAAAAAAAATATTTGAAATGAATAAAAAATATTATATTTAAATAATATAAAGAAAAAATAAATAAGATAATATATGACCTATTGTAAAAATCAATATATAAAATTAAAAAAAAAGAAAAGTGAATTTTGAATGATAGTATGAAATAACTATTGGAAGTGCTCTAACGGATTATGCATATATAAAAATAGGTTATCTTTTAACTATTAGAGATTAAAAAAAAAGTTTATATTAAATTAGCTAAATTCAAATTATTTCACTTTCAGTTACAATATTAGTAAATATAAAGTTAAATTTGGTTGTTACTGTTTAAGAAGTAAATATTTATTTCATTACTTTATATGACTCATGATTACTAATTTAATTAGAATATGATTACTAATCAACATATAATAGGTAAAATAGTAAAATATGATAAAATAAAATAAATTAACAGTAAAAAAAATTAAATATTTTTTAATTATTAATTACTCATTACTATATAATGAATAAATGGAGAATCCAACGTTAAAATTTGATGTGAATAGTCAAAGTTAAATTCATCTTATATGATTTTATTGTTATATAATGAAAAATAACTATTTCAATGTGAAGACTTATGTGAATAGAATAGTTAAAAATCAAATTCATCTTACATTCATTAAAATTATCCTTTAACTTTGGATAATTTATTGAAGATGCTCGAACTACCATTACAATGTTTTTTTTTTGGCTTTGGAGTGCTGGTATTGAGCGAATAACACACATCAATGACATTTTGACACATTATATATTTTATATTAAGCTATAAGAAATGCATTGCATTGGATTATTGATCTGCATAATTACTAAACCCTAAACTCCTCATGTTTGAAAAGTTCTGAATCTCTTCTTCTCCTATCGCAGTCACCCATCTCTGTCGCCCACCATCTCTGTCGTCGCCCATCTTCATTTCAACCGTTGCATTCCCTAATTACAACCATTCCATACAACAGCTTCCAACTTTGGATGTTTTTTGGAAAAATAATTCCAATTTTGGAGTTTTATCTTTTGAATTAGAGTTGATAATTCTTCAGTAATGGTAATTTCCATGACTTTTCACTCTCTCTCTCTCTCTCTCTCTCTCTCTCTCTCTCTTTGAAAAAATCTCGAATCGAAGATTTTTACACCTTAAAAATCTTGAAAAAATCTATGGCAATGAGGAGGTTTCTAGAGTGGAGGGTTTCCGTGTGAGAATCAGTAAAGAGGGGGGGAGAGTGGTGAAGAGGGGAGCCATCATCGGTTGTGGTGGAGAGGGAGAGAAGACAAAGTGGCGGAGAGAGAGGGGTTTACTGTCTAGGTTCCATGAGAGAGAATAGAGAGGAACATAGTTCGTGATGATCTCATGCAATAAAGATACATGATAAATAAAAGAATTATTCTAGTTGCAATCCGCATTCGGGGACTGGATTGCAAGCCTGAATGAAACACACCGTTTCATTAGTACTAAATGAAACACACCGTTTCATTACAAGAAAGAAAATAAACGGAGAGCCATATCAATTCAAAGGTCATCGGCACCCCTAGAGATTGGGTTTCCTTCCTCAGACCCGAAATCACCCTCCCCAGCCCCATCACCACACTACCCATAGTGATTCAGAGGTCTGTCGTCGTCGCCACTCCCCATCACGTGGTACGTCGTCGTCTGTTTGCTCAGAGAAGGTTAAATACGGTAAATCCGAACCGAGAGCCATAGCGATTTAGAGGTCGTCGGCACCCGTGGAGATTGGGTTTCCTTCCTCAGAGGAAATCGCCCTCCCCAGCACCATCACCCCACTCCCCATAGCGATTCAGAGGTCCGTCACCGTCGTCGCTCCCCATCATCTAGTATGTCGTCGTCCGTTTGCTCAAAGAAGGTTAAATACGGTAAATCCTTTCTTTCGGCTATCCCTTCCTCTGATTAAATTGGTATTGAATCCTAACCCTCGTTGTTGCCTTTGCCCTTCCTCCATCAGATTTTTTGTCCGTTCCTTTCATGGACTGCTGCAAGGTATAGCTTTAATTCAAACTTGTTTGACTTCCTGTTTGGTTCTACAAAATCGTATAATATGCAGATGAATGAGTGTTAAGAGAATGACAATGGAATTGTGAAAAACTTCTGAAATCTCATTGAGTCCCTTTTGGTGATATTTAACAAAATTCATTGTGAATTGTTATGCTATTCTATTCTACAAACATTGTGAATTGTTATATAATGGGTGACTTTGCTCTGCTGTGCATCTATGTTACAGCTGTGGTACCCATAATGCATGTCTGCTGTTTGTGTAAATGCTCAGTAGAGTCACTTACCTTGATAATGGGTTTGTAAAATTACTCCTTGGGTTCTACAAAATTCATGCTTAAATGTATAAATTAGTTTTCAATTTTCAATTTTATTTATATTTTCATTATTATATTTTATTCGATTTATTACTTTGCTTTAGAGAATGTTATATAACTGGTCAAAGCTGATTGCTATGTATGTAACTGGCCTACTTGGGATATTTGATCTCATATGGTGGGGTAAGAGCCGACCTCGACAAGCTTAAAACAATGCTAGATTGGCCCCTTTTCGACATCTTAAAGTCCTTTCCAAGTGGCTATTTGGTGAGCTTAAATTGATTCAATTGGAGGGTATTAACCCACTTGTATATATTATGTATGTTGTGTGTGGATTAAGCTAGTATGTTGGACAAAATTGTAGTAGTTAATTTATAGTCCTTGGCTTTGTCTCAATTTCTGATCTTATCTCTTTCTCCTTGGCTTTTATTTGATCTCTTTAATTCATCAAGCTACAATAGTATAAAACAGCAAGCACAAAATTGTAGTAGTTAATTTATAGTCCTTGGTTTCATCTCAATTTCTGATCTTATGTGAATCTCACTAGCTTTTATTTGATGTCTTTAATTCCTCAAGCGACAGTAGTATAAAACAACAAGGTACTCATCCCATGTTAACATCACTTTGTTCACTCTTCATTTTTTGTTTCATACAAGCCATCAAATTAGCATGAACTTATGGCCCCTTTAGGCTCAAAACAGCAAGCTTCCACACTTTGTTGGATGTTTTATATAGTTTATTGAATGCAGCTATTAACATAGTATTTTCTCTTTATGTAGATTTTCAAAGTTTTGATATGCAATGTCTTCCTCGCATGCTTCATCATCTTTGAATACCCTCCAAAATGTTTATATGGGGAGATAGCACCTCTAAAATTGTTGAACACCCATAGAAATCCAAGGCGACATTTTTATTCGTGTCCCAATTACAATAGAGAGGTAAATACTAATCTTGTTTATGCAACCTTTTTTTAGATATTGAACATGGCATTTTAATTTTCCACAATGATTTATACAAGCTGTTTGTTGTTGCAGGTAAGGCCATACTACGAGTACTTTTTATGGGCAGATATTGAAATAGAAAATGAAGCTAAAGTTGCCTGTGAAAGAGAACGTCACCTCTAAGAGAAAAAAAAAAAAAAGAACTCCGAAAATGGGAAGAAGAACTCCAAAAAAGGGAAGAAGAACTTGCCTTTGATCGGGATGAGCTTCATGCACTAATAAACAATGATAAGAATCCACGCATGCGACCTTGCATGTATTGGGAACTTGCAATTCTAATATTTTGTTGTTGGATAAGATCAAGAACAATTGAAGATTAAGTAAAGTGTATCAAAAAGTGTAATGTTGTTAAGTAGGTTATAATAGATTGGTTTGCCACCTTTTTGAATTCGTGTACAAGGGACAAACCCAGTAGTTTATGTATGAAACTCTTAGATTTTGTGTTATTTTATGTAAACTTTGCACTATTGTAATGCTTTCAGACAATTTGGATTACTATGTATTCAAGGGTAAAAATATTAATGATGGCAAATAGAACATGCTGAAATTTTGAAAATGACTATCATGTAATATCACTAACATTTATGTAACTCCATACCCATAAAATGGTTCAAATATCCAACGTCATAACAATACATCAAGTTTACATAAATATAAAATCACATCATACAATTAATGAGAGTTTGAAATTTTGAACATAGTCAGTCAACATGTACAATCTACGTCTTCAAATCTCATTAAATAGTCAAACTCATCAACAGTCTATAATGTAAATAGTCAAAATGCAACAGTTTACAATGCCTTCTACAGTAGTCTACAATGTCTTCCATCAAACATCATGAGGGCCATGCATTTCGAAGTTCACCTGCAAGAAGTTTAACATATTTAAAATCATGCAAACTATAGAGCATTATTTGTTTGAAAGATAGAAGCAATAGAAAATATTATTTAAAATTTACCTGAGAAATAACACTTTGTTGTGTACCAGGCAGTTGCGATGGTACACTTTGTGATGTACCAATTTGGATTATTGAATCTACGGGGTTTAATACATCTTTCATATGTGATGCTGCCTACATTTGAATAGTCCTTAGTTAAGAATTAAATAACTTAAATGCGTTAAAACTATATCAAAATCGAAATAGTTGCGATGGTACACTTACAAAATTCACCTGCAAGAAGTTTGAAATATTTAAAATTATGCAAACTATAGAGCATTAATTGTTTGAAAGACAGATGCAATAGGGAATATTATTTAAAATTTACCTGAAAAATAACACTTTATTGTGTACCAGGCAGTTGCGATGGTACACTTTGTGGTGTACCAATTTGGATTACCGAATTTGCAGGGTTTAATACATCTTTCATATGTGATGTTGCCTACATTTGAATAGTCCTTGGTTAAAAATTAAATAACATAAATGCATTAAAACTATATCAAAATCGAAACATTTAAATATTCCTACATTTTTTCTCTGTCGCTTGCCAACGGCCTTTTTATTTTTGATTTGCAACTTCTCTATAGTAGGTTGTCTTCTCTTTGATGGGGTCCTCTCTTTGCCTCTGACAACACGAGGATTCAATACTTTTTTCGGACTTCCAGTTTCGGCATCAATGGAAATACGAGTGCTTGCAACTATCGCCCAGGGCTTTGATTTAGTATAAATCAAATTCATTGCCTTAAGCTTCTCTATCATGTCCAGGGAATTATCTTCACTTTCACATGCATTTGTAGCTACTTCGTAACATAATTTTATCAAACCAGAGTACTGAGTAGTGGCTGGTTTACCACTCAAGTCATCGTAACTACTTCGAAAGAGAGCATATTTACATTTAATGTCCTTCCTCCACTTCTCCATAATGTACTTTTCTAGCAACACTTGGACATCTCTTGCGGTGAATAGGGGTGTAAAATAAAACCGGCAAACTGGAAAACCGGCCCGGACCAAACCGGACCGGACCGGTTGTGCCGGTTTTGGATTGGTTCGGTCCGGAACCGGTTTTCATAAATGAAAAACCGGCCGGAACCGGTCCGGTTTCGGTTTTGGTTAGTTTTAGACCGGACCGGACCGGTACTATTTATATATTAATATTATATATAATTTTTCATCACATAAAAAATAATCACATATATACTAATACTAATATTCTAATATAGATTATAGTTATACTCATACTAATATAGTTATACTAAATCATCAAAACTAATACTAACATATAGCTATACTAATAGTCTAATATTAATACTATTATATTGTCTAATATATTATATAGCTATAACTAATACTAATATATATATACTAATACTAATCGTCTAATATAGGATTATACCAGATTTTTTTTTTTACACTAGATTTCTTATTTTATTTTTTGTTTTATAACAGTTTTTTATATAGCGAATTTTGTTTATATAACAGACTTTTTTTATAAAACAGATTTTTTATATCAGAATTTTTTTACATAGCAGATTTTTTTTTTTTTGTAAACCAGATTTTTTATAACAGAATTTTTTTACATAGCAGATTTTTTTTGCAAAGCAGATTTTTGTAAATGGTAAACAGAATTTTTTAAATCAGTTTTTTTCTTTTAAACTGAATTTTTATAAAAAATTTATATTTTATTAAAACTGGAAAACCGGACCAAACCGAACCGGAAACTGGTAAAACCGGAATACCGGTTTAGGAGGAAAATCGGTGCGTAATCGGTTTTAAAAAATACAAAACCAGTACCTACCGGTTCGGTCCTCGATTTTGTACAAAACCGGACCGAACCGGACCGGTTACACCCCTAGCGGTGAAAATTGAAATAATGTGCCTACATATAATTCATCTTATCTTAAATAACCCACACATGCACTTCGCCTTACACTTTTCTTCATTGAAATACGTCTGTAAAGTTGACTTCTTGATGCCGTCTTCAACATTTCTTTGATTATTAACTTGATACGTGATAATAGCCCATTCTATTTTTATGATAACACAGTGAGAGCAAATAATCCCCATTAACTTTGACTGCACTTCCTTAAATTTTGAATTCGTGTACACTGCCTGAAATATTTTCTCCAAGGGTAAATGAGATATACAAGGTACTGTGCAATTGAATGAGTGGAAATCCGCTACCATCTTATTCTCTACTTTCTTCCTCAATGCATTGTTGAATTAATCGACGAATTCTTTCAATGTAGTCCCTGAATGTACATATCAAAGAAGGCATTCATGCTCTAACTCCTTTGAGTTGTACTCATTCCAGCCCAAAATGTATTTTTCAGGTATACAAGAGCCCAATACATTCGCTCACTATAGAGACTTTGAAGCCATGCATTTTCCTTCAAATTGTAAGTACCAATAAATACCTCACAAGACTTCTCAAACTCGTTAGAAGTCTGAGAATCATAAACACACATCTATAATCCATTTTTCAAACCACACTTAAATTCAGCATGTGAACCCAACTTCTCTAGTAGTTTTTTCATTGTGTGCTACAAATAGCATCTATGTTAGGTATTTGAAAAGACTATTGCAATAGCATTTTTCATGACCCTGTCTTGATCAGTAATGATAGCTTTTAACGTCCTCCCATCCATACATTTCAACCACATGTCAGATAACCAAACAAATGTTTCAATATTTTCACTTGATATCAAACCCGCTCCCAACAAATGGGACAAATGGCATACCATATCTATTTGTCAGGTACGTTGTATCAAATGTCACAACATTCTCAAAATACTTATATGCTGCTCTGCTGTGTGCATCGGCCCAAAAGATATTTTTTAATCGACCATCATCATCCAAATCCATCGTTGAGTAAAACTCATCATTCTTATACTGTATCCTCTCAAAATAATTACAAAGTGCATAAACACATCCTTTGCTAACTCTAAGGTGTTGAGTCTTGTCAATATAGTTCATTTCATCTTTTTCAATAAAATGGAAGTTTCTCAAAACCACCGGCCTCAACAACCAATGCGTTAAAACTTTTGGCCATACCTATGTCTTCTTTGTTGTTAATATCTAACTGCCTCTTCACGGAATCATCAATTACGCGATTACATCTAAAAAATCTTGCCTTTGGTAGACTTAACCCATGGTTATGTGCATTGTAGACAGTAGTTATACATAAGACACCATAAGCCAAAACTGCATTAATTCTTACCTTACAATCAGTTTTTATTGTTGGGCGTGGTTTAGAAATGTTGGTAATACATTTTCTTGCCTTACCACCACGAGCACAACCAAGCGTTACATATCTAACACTCTCATCATCTTCCATTTTATTTCTTTGTGTCATTATGCCTAATCCAATTTGTCTCCCATATTGCTAGTAGTAGTAAATGAGTTCTTTCTCAGTTTTAAAAAACATCCCCGGCGTTGGCTCTGAAACACCATCAATATCATTTCCCGGCATCGGCTCTAAAACCACCACATTATCATCATCATTCTCTAACGCTACACCATGATTATCAGTCACTACCTCACCATCTCCCACATTTAGGGTATCCATATAATTACTGCTTTCCACAAAAAATAGCGGTCGTCTAGTAGAAGTGCATTCTTCCCATTTCTCCATAAAAAACAATCTTGATATATTTAAGCACAACATGAAAGTTAAAAAAAATATATATATAGAGTTCTCCGCAACTTTGCAAATAATTAGAATTCGAAAGGAAAAGGAATGTCTATTTTATGAACAAATGCCATATCGTGAGCAACTATACAATAAATAGAACATTTAAATGACCATCAATGCAAAATTTGGTTAAGCAAGCACTTAGATATTCTCTTCCCATTTTTTTTAAAGTATTAAAGTCTCATTAACCAAGCTTAAT
This sequence comes from Carya illinoinensis, assembly GCF_018687715.1. NCBI lineage: Eukaryota > Viridiplantae > Streptophyta > Magnoliopsida > Fagales > Juglandaceae > Carya > Carya illinoinensis. The sequence goes on from NC_056753.1 coordinate 7,498,189, forward strand.
ACACAATCATGTATACATGGTGTATATAAGAAAAGAGTCACTTATCTCGGAGTTTTGAGCTCCTCATGTTTATTTACTATCCTCAAAATTCTTGTTATTCCTTTTGTTTTTCTTCTTTCAATTGCTCTTTTGTTTCACAAACGTTGTTTGATTGAAAAGTGATTAAAAGGAAAAAACAAACTCTTTATGAATCTGTTCATTACAAAACAAAGAAGGCATGGATTGAGAAAACCAAAAATATACACTTAGGAAACCCAGAGATTTCACAAATGTTGTCCACTAATTTTAAATGAAAACTACCAAAGTATATTTTTATGTAAATAACAGAGCAATAAGAGAGATTTCACTATTTAAAAAAAATTAAGAGCAATAAGAGAGATTTTTTGAGAAACATTACTAAAAAGAGGAGGCCAAATACAAGAATGAAAAATTATAACAATAGAATGTAAAACAGTAGGAAACCACATTCTTACCAAGGAAGTTGTCGGTAGTCAATGATGGAGAAGGTCGTTCCGTCGATGGTGGAGGAGATTCCGTTTTCGGTAGTCGTCAATGGTGGGGGCGAGATTCATTCGGGTTGAGAGGCATGCATGACAAAGGGAAAATAGCGCATTACTGATTTCAAATGCTTTCAAATTTAGGTTGTAAGGAATGGAGGGTAATATCGTCATTCATGCTTAAAAGTGGTGATAGTATAGCCATTTCACGTACTAGGACTGCAATACAATCCCTTTTAGAGGACTGTATATAAAACGAACCTAAATAAAATGAGTAATCTATATTGTAGAACTCATTTATTGGAGGACTTCTGTTTGAAAAAAAAAAAAAAACTAGATGAACCGATGCTATTGGAGGGCTGCTATACTATTTTGAAAAGAGTTTTGCTACATACAAGTACAGTCGCGCACTAATCTGCGTACCAATACTGATTTATTCATACTTAAAATTTAAATTAACACTATTTTCAATAAAATCTATTTTTTGACCAATCAAATTATATTGATGTACAGATTATTGCACAATTATATTTGCAACTATATTTTTCTTTTTGAAAAATGATACCCCCACTGCTCTTAACTCCTGCTCGGAGCTACTGCTTTATAATTTTTTTATGATTTTTTTTTCTTTAATTTCGTAATTATAATTTTTTTTAAAGATATGATGACTTTTCTTTTCTAACCTACTATTTTAGAAATTTTAGGTTAGAGGGGACACACTAAGGACAAGTAGAATAAAATTTTTACACGGAGAAGATTTGCTATTAACTTCACTTTAATTGCGTTTAGTGTCAAACTGTCATTCAGTGTTTCATAATAGCAATCTAATTTAACAGCCTACGTACCCTGCATTTTTAAACTTCTAACTCCCATTAAAATCTTTTTCTTGCTTTGGAGAAAATAAAAAACAAGATAACAGTTATAGCCCAAACTTTTAAAATAAAAAATAAAAATAATTTTAATTTTTTAAATTTTTAAATAAAAATATTATTTTAATAATATTTTTTATTTAATTTTTTCTTTATTATTTTTTAAAATTATTAAAATATTTAAATTAAATTATATAACTACTATTTATAAATTATTTTATCTCATCTTATTTCGAATCATCTACATTTTTATGTTTACATGGTCGTCTCTTGCAATGAGATTTTTATTGAGTTTCCAACTTCTATTGTGGTAATTTTATTTTATTTTATTCTAGCCATTGATTAAAAAAAGATATCAAGCAGCACCGTTCAAAAATATTATAATTTGAGAAATAATAATTAAATAAAATTAAAAAAAAAAAAAAAAACTACAAACACAAATTGGAAGAGGGAGAGAACCTTGACTACCCATGTTGGGTCCCAAAAATCCAGACAGCGATAAGTCCAGAAAGAAATAGCAAAAACGACAGCCATTATCGTAATTGACCCCAAAACCAAACCACAAGCCTCATTCCCAAAGTCCAACACGTCTGGCCTTTCCGTAATTTGGGCACAAAAATGGTTGGACACAAATAATGTGCAAATCGGTAGAAACAAAAACGAAAAAGATAAAGATCTTGTCAAATTAAATTAGACAAAACAATATATAAATATAGATAAATGATAGTTATAATTATAAATATATAAATATTGTATAATTATTTAAAAAATAAATAAATATGAGAATTATATAAAAAAATTAATTTTTTAATACTATATCTCTCTCTTTTTTAAAATGACTACATGACGCTTACCTACTACATAACTGTTTATAACATTACTCATTAATCTATTATCTATATGATTTTTAAAGCATCTTCTTTCTATTTTCATTTTATTATCTTTATCACCACAATAAACTTATTTGCATTTTTTTTTAAATATTAAGATTAAAAAAAAAGTATGAAGACAAAATATTTCTTACCATTTGTAATTACTAATTCAATAGAAATAATAATAATAAAAACAACTCATTTTGCAATGGTTATTGAGTTTTCATTAATTGTGTATTTGACCATCCTAAACTCTTTTACCATTTTATTATTATTTTTTTTAATGAGAAAAAAATACTTCAACTCTTTGTTGCTATTGATTCATTATTATTTACTCATTTGGCTTCCTTACATCCTAACCATTCTAATCTTACAATAACTATATATTAATTGTGAAATGCATTGGTGTAGAATTAGACTGGTAAGTATAAAAGATGGAAAAAATAGTGATCCTTTATAATAATCTATTCCAATTAAATTATGCAATTGGAAGATAGTATGCATAGAATTATTAATCTTATATATACTTTTTAATTTTCAATCACACATAATGTGATACATTTCAAGTAGGGAAAATGCTAAGTGTTCCCCTAGTTTTGCCCCCTCATTTTGAATGGTCGTGTATTTTATTTTTTATTTTATTATTTATATTTTGAATATTTTTATTTTTTTTGACGGTTAAATAAGTGACTAGTAGTAAATTTGTATATTTAAAAAAAAAAAAAGGTTTGAAAGAAAAAAGATAAAAAGAGTACAATTGTACTAGTGGCAACTTTGAATAGGTAAAATGATGAGTTTGAGTAGCAACACCCTTAAAGTAGTTACATATGCTAATTACTTAAAAAAATATTTAAAATTAAATATAGTAATTGACACGATACAGATGACAATACTTTTTTTTTTTTTAAAGGAAATTGTCATTATTTATTCATTAGAGAAACTGACATATATGACCGGATACATTTTAAAATGTCTCTATATTAAACATGATATTATAAATCAAAATAATACATTTGGAGCTCCACTAGTATATTATTTTCTTTTTTGACTAGTATGGTCTTCACTATTACAGATACTCTTTACAAACAAACGTCCAAGAAACAACACTATCTACCTAAACGGAGACTAAACCCCACTCTTTATTGAAAGAGAGGACTCAACCTCTACAGACAAAAGTTTAAGAGACGAACTTTTTTTTTTTAAATTAACAATAAGGAAACTAAAAAGGAAAGCAGTAAAATAGATACGAAAAAGACAGATTACAATTTGGACCAATTTCGGTAGACTTCAGAATCTATAATGGTTTGTGAAGGCAATACACTTATTTATTTTTAACCACAAATGTCAAACCTAAAAAGTCTGGTGTGGCGAATCCAGTAATCTGACATGTGTATCGAAAAGAGCTAACGAAAGGGGTGTCACTTGAGGACCATGCGCGGTGATTTTTATAAAGCTACTATTTTCTTTTGAATAATTTTTGATCTGTGAATCTGCTTGTACCGTGCATGTCTATAGGGATTGCCAAAGGCTTTAGATCTTTTTTTTTTTTTTTTTTTTTATCTTAAAAAAAGCAAATTAAAACTAAATAAAAGAAATCTTAATAGACAAAATGAATGAACAGAAGAAGGAGGGAAGGAGAAGGATGAGAAGGAGGATGAAGCATATGCTTCCTTCTCTTTCTTCTTCGGTGAAAATCGAATTTGAAATTCTTATTTTTTTTCCTAGAGAGAGAGAGAGTGGAGGGAAGGAGACAACTTAGGTTTCAAGTTTTTGTTAAGATGACAAGATTTAGCATATATATCATTTAAAATGCATAATGAAAGTTCTATATATTTAATATCATCCATAAGAGGAGCTATAAACGCAATTTTTTTTTTTGACAAAAACAATCTCGTTAATTATCAAAAAAAAAAAAAATCTCGGAAACTCTATCTAAATATTTAATAATTGTTTTTTAGTTAAATCATATAATGCTGACAAAAATAACTGTTTAAAATAACGGGACGTAGTGAACCGCATTTACGGGTTTGCCTCTCTCTCTCTCTCTCTCTCTCTCTCTCTCTCTCTCTCCCTCCCTCAAATATATATATCAAATATATATATATATATATATATTATTAAGCTAAATATAGAATAGCATCTCCATGTAAGAATCTTCGCTGACACTTCACAATGCTCCATAGCCATTATCATAGATTCATAGATAGATATCAAGTGCCAACAACAACATCTCGACCTAAAACTCCCTTTGCATTGAAGTTTGTGAATTGTTATCCTTCTTTAGATCAAGACCTCAAATCTTTCTTCTCTCTGCAGTCTGTGGCAGTCAGAGGCTCAAGAGTACGGTTACAGGTATACATACACGCGCGCGTGCATATATATATATATATATATATATTTATGATATGATATTGGATTTCGAGAGTTTGTTCTAAAGCTGGATTGTGTTCGGTCATTATCAGCTTGAGTGATTTTTCTCTTTGTAGACGAAAGGATTTTTTAAATCATATTTTGCTTTCATTTTTCCATGTTGACTTTTCCGCGTGCTAAACAGATGAAGTTTAAAGTGGAGCTGTTTTTTATTTTTAATTGTCGGGTTGTTCTGGATGAGTCTCTGGGTTTTCCGCTCCTGAGTGTAACCCTCTTTACACTACTATATGGAAATTGGGGTACGCACTTTCCGATCTCAACGTCGTTTTCGTTCTCCGAAAGGCCCTCTGTTTTCTATTTGGGAGTAACTTTTTATTTTGAGCCTTTTTTTGGCCGAACTTCTGACTTCGTTTCCCTCACCGGTTCTATCTTTCTTTTTATTTTTTTTCCTCTTTGTAGTTGCTTTTTCTTTAAAATTTGTTATTCGAATTCGAAGTTCTGGATTTACTGAAGTCTGAAGGTAGAAGTTCGGCTTTAAAGCAATAATTTAATACTTTGTTCAGTTTGATTTCTCACAGATGTAATTGATTCAGCTAATTGTACTTGTTACTTTTAATTGGTGTTTCGTCTTTAGTTTCCTCCTTCCTTCCGAGAAAATCTGTTTCCAGGAAGTTTCACTGTTTCAGGGCGGTTGACATAGTTGACCATCGTCAAAATATGGTATGGTTTTGAGCTTTTTGGAGACTTCTCTTGGGTTCGGTGAACTTCCTTTATCTTTTTTTTTTTATTTATTTTTTTTTTTAATTTTTCTCTATGTTCCTTTTCAATTTTTACTCCCCCACCACTGACATCGTTTAGCAATTTTTTCCAAGCTCTCTGTTTCATTTTTCCAACCCGGCGAAGCTGTTCATATTAAACTAGTATTATTCCTCCCTTTGGTTCCTCTTGCATTAGATGTCCATTCACCTCTCTGTTTGGTTGCTGAGAAAATTGAGGAAAAGAAAATATAAGAAAAGAGAACCGTTAGTCTTGTGTTCTAAATCTTATATTATAATAATAATGAGATTCATTCTAATATTTCACTTTCTGTGTTTTGCGAAAGATTAATCATCCTCCTCTACCGTGCCAATGTACTGTTGCTTTGAGTTCCCCGAAACATAATTTAAAGTTTTGTGTATGTAAATAAATATTTTTCTTTTGTCTTTTTCTAACATTTTCAGTTGTTTGAATTCCTCGTCGATATCTGTTGCATGCGTGAGCATGTGCGCTGGATGTATTCAATTCAATGCGTTCTTCTTAAAAAAATCATCTTCACGCCGTTCCGTGATCGTCTTTTTATATAATATTACAAATAGTACTCCTTGTTCAGGTGGGCTGCAGTCAAAGCTTTGTGAGGATGTTAGAGAAGATGGAAGAGTTTGACCCGGAGAAAGTGATAGAGGAATTTGAAGCAATAACCCAAGATGCCGGGAAAGTTCAGAGAGAAACTCTGAAGAAAATTCTGGAGGAGAATGGATCGGCCGAGTACTTACAGAGCCTTGGTCTCAATGGAAGAACTGATCCTGAAAGCTTCAAGACTTGTGTCCCCCTTGTTACTCACAAGGAATTGGAGCCGTATATTCACAGAATTGCAGACGGCGATCATTCTCCTATTCTCACAGGAAAGCCAATCACAACCATCTCATTAAGGTTCTTATTTGTCTTTTTTTAATGTTATTTTCTGGATTTTACTTGAACTTTGAATTTTGTGCTACAGATAAGTTTTTTGAGAATTGTTCTGGATTGATTTTTTGCAGTTCTGGTACTACTCAGGGAAAGCCGAAGTTTGTACCTTTCAACGATGAATTGATGGAATCCACCATGCAGATATATTGGACATCTTTTGCTTTCAGAAACAGGTAAAATGGAACTCTTTATTCAATAGGAAGTGTTTGGATCTGATGTACCTTTTTTCTGCTGACATGGAACCATTTCCCTCATTCTGCAGAGAGTTTCCTATTGGGAATGGAAAGGCTTTGCAGTTTATTTACAGCAGCAAGCAGTTCCAGACCAAAGGGGGTCTGGCAGCTGGAACTGCCACAACTAATGTCTACAGAAATTCGCAGTTCAAAGAGACTATGAAGGCAATTCAATCCCAATCTTGCTGCCCAGATGAAGTAATATTTGGTCCTGATTTCCATCAGTCTTTGTACTGCCATCTCTTATGTGGGCTGATTTTTCGGGATGAAGTTCAGTTTGTATTCTCTACTTTTGCACATAGCATCATTCACGCATTCAGAACCTTTGAACAAGTTTGGGAAGAATTGTGTACTGATATTAGGGAGGGGATCCTCAGCAGCCGAGTCTCTGCCCCATCGATCCGAACAGCTATGTCGAAACTGCTCAAACCAAATCCTGAATTGGCTGATTTGGTCTATAAGAAGGTTACAGGTTTGAGTAATTGGTATCGATTAATCCCGGAACTTTTTCCTAATGCGAAGTACATCTATGGGATCATGACTGGATCAATGGAGCCTTATTTGAGAAAACTGAGGCACTACGCTGGGGAGCTACCTCTGTTGAGTGCAGATTATGGGGCTTCTGAAGGGTGGATTGGAGCAAATGTCAATCCAAAATTGCCACCTGAATTGACCACTTTTGCCGTTCTTCCTAATATTGGGTTTTTTGAATTCATCCCAATGAAGCATAACATTGAGGATCAGGATCATAATCAGATGGATCCTAGTTTCTTCCACATCGAGCCGGAGCCAGTGGACTTAACTGAAGTCAAAATTGGTGAAGAGTATGAGATCATTGTCACCAATTTTGCAGGTATTAGCTTCTTTTTATCCTGATATATAGATTCCTTTGCTGAAATGGTAATTCAGAAATATACAATGCACCTAGCCATTGATTTCATTTATTTTGACCTATTGCCTTTTCTTCCAACCGTCCATTAAATGGTCCAAACTTTCCTTAAATGCTCACCATGTGACTGCAGGTGTCTGGGAGAACAGCTCCTCCTATAATTCTGCAGAATTCCTCCTCTCCATACTGTCATCATGCTTATTTTGATTATTTGTCTTGTTTAATCTGAAGTGTCTACAATTATATTCTTAATCCACTAGTTTAAATCACTAAAACCAGCTAGCTATGAAACTTTCATCTTTAATTGTTTGAATTTAATCAATTTTTGGATGGTGAAAGACATATTCATTGAATTGGGATCTCTTAAAGATTCCTCAACTGTGACCTTCTGAAGCTTTGTCTGGCATATCTATCGTCCACATGTAGAGCACGACATTAGGAAACCGAGAGACCCCATGTGTACTCCCTCTATTTATTGCAGATATCGAGGTTTGAACATTTAGTTGTTTTCTTAATCATGCAAGAGTGAGATTTACTTAGCCAGATACAGAGACTTTAGACATTTTTTTTTATATTCTCGTTTAGCCTGCCTACCTCTAATTTATAAGACAACATAAAATATTAATTTTATTTATTTATTCGGATTTTTTTATATTTTAAAATACTTTCTACTTTGTATCTAGTTTTCAATACTCCTAGACTGTTTGGTTTGTTCTCAAGGAGTAATATGATTAGTCTAGTTATTCATAAACTCGATGCTCATCCTCCCTCTTGAAAGTATTTAATACAGTCTTTGTGTGCACGTCTCCCGTATAATCTCTTTGAAAAAAAGTGGGGTCCATTATTAAACAAATAAATTTTTTACATGGGTCTCATATTTATCCACTTTTCTCAGAGAGAGTGTGTGAGATTTCTGCAAATATCATTTATCAAAAAGAAAAATGGTTTTTTTTTTTTGGTTGTTTTTATGAAAGGTCAAAGCCTGCTTGTCAAAAGAAAGAAAGCAGTGGAAACATGTCAGAAGTGACCATCTATCTAATGAGAAAAAGAAGCCAATACCCATAAAGATTGTTTGGTCATCAACACCCTCTAAATTTCTCTGCCATTGACATGTGGGAAATTGTTATATAAGAAGGAATATGTGGCAGGTAAATGTTTTGGTCATTTCTTTTAAGCTTAATCTATTTGTAGGGTGTATGTTTGGTAAGAGTTTGAAATAGAGCTGCATTAAATAAATAAATGTCTATGATGCAATATTTTAAAAAAGTAGATACCTAATCCCATTAATAAAAGGTCTTCTGCGTTAGACTTTTAGTTATTAGCCACTGGATCTTGGACTCTGCTTCTTGTCTTTCTATCTACACTAATTGATTTTAATATAAGATATTTAATGTATTTGGTTTTGTTTTTGTTTTTAAATAGAGATTTAATTGGATATAATATTACTCGTTTAATAAGTTAAATATAATTGCATATGTTATTTATTTTTCATTTAATAATAAAACAATTGGAGCTGATGATGTTTTCTTCAGTCATGATATAATGAGATAATGGAGGATGTGGTTTCATAAAAGTAAAGTTGCTTTGAAAATTATATTTTTAAATAAAATTAGTAATTTATAGGATATGCAATTTTTTTTAAATACAGTTATTAAATTATATATCATATATTAATACCCACAAATGAGAAGTAATGATGTGGTTCTACAGCACTAGCTATTATTTAATAATAATATAGTGAGAGTTGATGATGTGCCTCCAAGAGAGCAAAGGTTATGCTCTAAAACTTGCCTAGTATACAGATTGATAGATAAATAATGCCTCTTTTTCCCCCCCAACTACCAAGCATGCACCAAGTATCCAAATATAGTTGTTTTGTTACCATTTTTGCTCAAGTTTCTGCATGTTTAGGTCTTTATTTTGGAATTAAACTGCAGGTCTCTACCGCTATAGGCTTGGAGATGTAGTAAAGGTGATGGGATTCCACAACACCACCCCAGAACTCAAATTTGTCTGCAGGAGGAACCTTCTGCTAACCATCAATATTGACAAGAACACTGAGAAAGATTTGCAGCTTGCTGTGGAAGAAGCATCCAAGTTATTAGGAGAAGAAAAGCTGGAAGTTGTTGATTACTCTAGCCATGTAGACTCATCCACAGATCCTGGACACTATGTGATCTTTTGGGAAATAAGTGGTGAAGCAGGGGAGGAGATTCTTAAGGAATGCTGCAACTGCTTGGATAGGTCTTTTGTTGATGCTGGCTATGTTAGCTCGCGAAAGGTCAATGCCATCGGGGCGCTCGAGCTCCGAGTTGTTCGGGGAGGAACTTTCCAGAAGATTCTAGATCACTATCTAGGATTAGGGTCTGCTGTTAGCCAGTTTAAAACGCCAAGATGTGTAGGTCCAACAAACAATCTGGTGCTGCAAATCTTGTGTGACAATGTTGTTGAGAGCTACTTCAGTACTGCTTTCTAGCGTTGTATATATATGTGTTGTAGTTGCAATTTGATCATTTCCCATATCCAATCAATTGCAATCTCCCTCCCCTTTCTAAGGACTAGGACTAAAATCACAAAGTAATTTAGCAACATGTGATGTTTAATTGGTTGCGGTGAATAAGAGAAATGTTATTTATCATAAATTTTTTCATGCTCAGTCACACCTGTTGATGTGATACGTTTTAAGTGATTTCATATGTCAACCGATCGAACAATTATCTTAAATCATTTTAAAAAGAGAAAAGCATTAAGGTCAGTGTCAATATGTTAAATGGTGGATTGGCAGAGGACCACATGAATTTGCAAATGAATCAACCTCCACAGAACAGGCAGAATTATGCCTACACGAAGTTGGTATTGCAGATTGATTCCATTCATCTCATTTGGTGTATGAAAATCACAATGTTTATGAATATAGAGTGCTTGTTTCTTTCTGACACAATTCCCATTATCTGTAATGATGCTTTAACAAAAAGAAATCTAAAGATCATTATCTTATAAGTTAGGAAAAATACCAAGAAAAACTTGCATTCTATTTCATAAAGAACTTCTGGATAAAGTGAATGATGATGCATTGCCGACAAGAAGAAATAGCCACAGAAGCAAAGGTCAATTGTCTGTTTGATTTAGATCTGGTGCTGCCTCTTGCATTCCCAGTGAGAGTCATCAGGATTCCAAATCCGAGAGGGACGTCTCGTGTAATGGGTGGGGCATATGCCATAATGCCCGGATTCCATAAGTAATATTTCGCTGCAAAAATAAAAAATAAATATAAGTATATACAAATATAGGGGGCTGTATTAGCAAGATCCAACTGTGAACATCTGCCCAAAATAGAAACCGCCCGAAAGTCCGAGGATATTTAGGCTCAGTTTGAATTGAAAAAATAACCGTTTTATCTTATTTTATTTTATTATTATAATATTTTTTTTATAAATTATCACATAAAATACAATAAAAAATTTAATATTTTTAAATTCTAAAATAATAATAATATTAAAAAATATAATAATAATATTTTATTCAATTTTTAACTTTCATCTTAACTTAATATTCAAATCTAACGGTAGTATTATATTTTACTGAAATATCTAAATAAAAGTTAAAGTGTAGAATTAGTATTTGAATTCAGAACATCTATTTAGGTACCAAACTACCACTGCCAAAAAAATAAATTTAATAATTTATATTTAGATAATTCTACTAAACCCCTTAGTGCATTTGTAATTTTTTCCTTTTTCTTTTAAATATTTAAAAAAAAATGCATCAATTCATTAATAAAAATTTCTTTAAACATTAAGTTAAAATAAAATAAAATATATAAGTGACCAAAATAAAGAAACAAAATAACATTTTCCTTTATATTTTATCTTAACATGCGACAAGCAAGACTGCCTTGTCCCTTTCCTTACCCCATTCCGCGTCCATGAATTTGTTGATATTTGTCATTCATGGGTGATAACGGCGTGTCCAAGTCACAACTTGGAAGAGAAAATAGAGATAATTACTACATCACTGAGAAAGAAAAAATCATTGCTTTATCGAGCATGCGAGAGTTGGTGGGTTTATTTTATTTATTTTAAAAAAATTAATAAGGCAGTAAAGAAAATACACGAAAAGGACAAGGCAAACGCATTTGGACGGGGGTCACATCTGACATCATTGTGGTGGACAATTGGGGACATAACTGAAGTGATATGAGGCATATTGGACTACAACTTCTGTGCCATGGCATTGATGTCCTTGGGTTGAGATTAGGGGTCACTGTTCCTATTTTCAATCGTGGTTCTGTCGTGTCGATTTATAAATATTTAATTGTAGAGATTAATTCCAACTCAAACTGTTAAATTAATTAATGTATTAAAATTTTAAATCTTAATTTAATTTATTTAGATAATGGGTTGTAACTTGTATTGTGTCATCTATTTTGATCGGTTTAATAATTAATTAAAAATAAATCAATACAACATAACTCATTTAAACTAATTTTCATATAACTGTGTTGAACTAATACACATAATCCATTTAAACTGATTAACATAATTTTATATAAAAGTTAAAATCTATATTTATTAGTAGTCACAATATTTACGCATACGGTTACAACAATGAAGAGTCTTCTCTCTCTTTTTCTCTCTCGAGGAAAGGTGAGGTGAAGTTTTTAGTGGAGGCAGTTATAATGGAAAGGGGGGGAATATTCTCCTAGGGGGCGACGGGTAACAGAATTGGCAGGGACAGAGTGGTGGTTAGAAGGGGCTGACACGGCGGAGGGAGGTGGGAAAGATTAACGTACTGGAGGAGAAATGGAAAAAGTTTAAGCTCTCAGAGGGTGAGGCAACAAACATTGTACTTGAGGAAGAGGAAGCAGAAGATTTACAGTATAAGGAGGATCAGAGCTTAGTATGCAAGATTTGCTCGGTGAGAACAGTTAGTGGAGCAGTGCTTGAGTCGACTATGGCAAAGGTTTGAAGGATCAGTAAGGCTGCAACCTTCACAGAGGTGAGTACAAATATTTTTGTAATAACTTTCGATACACAAGCCGATAAACTGAGGGTTTGGGAGGGTAGACCTTGGCTATTCGATAGTCATTTGATGGCACTGAAGGTGTTTGATGGCTTGACTCCTCCACAAGGTATGGTGTTTGACCATGCTAGTTTTTGGGTCCGTATGCATGATCTGCCCTTATCCTATATGACTAAGACCCGGGGTGAACAAATTGGGGGAACAGTAGGGAGGGTGGAGGAGGTGGTAACTCAAGAGGATGGTAGTGGATGGGGTAACTACCTAAGGGTTCAAATCAATCTGAATATTACTCAACCCCTTGCTCGTGGTAGAACAATAATGGTGAAAGGGAAAGAAATGTGGATACCTTTCAGTTATGAAAAACTACCGAGACTTTGTTTCTCATGTGGATCATGGTTCATGGGGCAGAAGGATGTAGTAACAAGTATGGAAAAGAAGAAGGTGAAGAATAGTATGGATCATGGATGAGAGCAAGCTTGGGGACCACGGGTAAGAATCTATACCACTAACAAAACCGAGAGTGAGAGGAAAAATAAAGGAAAACATGAAGAGGTAGTGGGGGGAGGAAGGGAGAGAAGGACTGAAGAAGGGGTAGGGGAAAAAACAATTTGGTGTGGGAAAGGGAAATGTACGAGGGAAATGGAGTTGGTGGAGGTGGAAGGTAATGGAAGTAAAGGATTGAGGGATTCAGAGGAGAGTACAAGTAAAATGGGAAAAAAAATCAGAAAGTGAAAATAATATGAAAGAAGGTTTAAATAGCAGTGTTGTTAAGAAGGGAATTGGTATGGAGAGAGGGAGTGAGGAGGGGATTAATGAAGGGGATGCTGTTAGTTTTGAAGAAGAGTTTCAATTAGTGCATGAAGGTACTACTAGGACAAAGCTAAGCAGTAAACTAAATAAAGGGGAGATGACATTGCAAGAATTGGCTAATCAAACTGAAGTTAAAATAAAAAAAAAAGGGGAATGGAAAAGGAGAGCTCGAGCTAGAGGAGGGAATACTGAGATTGCAAGTAATAAGGGGGAAAAAACAAAAAGGATGGGGGGAGAGATAGGAGGGATGAACCAGAGCAAAAAAACCAAGTATGGAGGGGGGGAGGAGGAGAGCGTGGAAGTATCTAAGTGTCAATCTAAAAAGGTGAAGGCTGTGGTACAGCCCTACCTAACATTATGAAACTCTTAAGCTGGAACTGCCGAGGATTGGGGAATCCTTAGACAGTTCAGGACCTCTGCAAGCTAGTAGAGGTAAATAAACCCAATATTGTTTTCATTATGGAAACAAAATGCAGTAGAGAGAGTTATGATTGGTTGAGAAGGAGGTTGAACTTTGAAGGCTGTTTTACAGTGTAGTCAATAGGTAGAGGTGGGGGTTTGCTGATGCTCTGGGATGACTTAGTAAAAGTGGAAATAGTGAATTACTCTCAAAGGCACATAAATGCTTGGGTGGGAGATGAGGGAGTAAGTGCAAAGTGGCTCCTCACAGGTTTTTATGGGCAGCCAGATTCAAGTAAAAGGAAAGAGTCATGGGATCTTTTGAAGTCACTCAAACCAGAGGGGAGGGAAGGCTGGTTCATTATAGGGGATTTCAATGAAATCCTTACAAATGATGAGAAGCAATGAGGAAGGTTGAGGAATGAAAGACAGATGACTTTGTTTAGGAAAGTACTTGAAGAGGGCTGCCTTCATGATTTAGGGTGGAAGGGTGATAGATTTACTTGGAGTAACATGCACGAAGGGGATACTTTCACTAAGGAGAGGTTAGACAGAGCTTTAGCCAATCCAGCTTGGGTTAAGGTGTATAATGAGGTATGGGTTGAGGTTTTAGTGGCAAGAACCTTTGACCATAAACCCCTATTAGCTCATATGATAAATGGGAGGGAAAGGAGGTGGGTAAGGAACCAAAGTTTTAAATATGAAGCTAGTTGGGCCTTAGATGAGGAAAGTGATGTGGTTCTAAAGAGAATATGGAAGAGAGAGGTGGGAAGAAGGAGTTCTCTAGAAAGTGTAGAGACTCTATTGGCAAGAAGCAAGGAGGTTTTTAAAGGGTGGAGTAAAATGGGGAGAAGAAGGGATGCTAAGATGCTAGAAGAAAAAACTGCTGAGTTGAAAAATTTACAAGAAAAAGAAAGTGAACTTACAGTAAAGGAAATAAAAAGAGTGAAGGAAGAAATAAGATTGTTGCTTGAAGAAGAAGAGGTAAGGTGGAGACAAAGAGCTAAGAGCAATTGGTACAAGCATGGTGATAGGAACACAAAATATTTCCATGCTTGTGCCAATCAAAGGAGGAAGAGAAACTTCATAAATCAGGTGGTAAGTGAGCAGAATAGGGTGGTAACAGGTTGTAAGGAGATTGAAAGGATTTTTAGTGGCTACTTTGAGAATTTGTTTACCTCAACCTGCCCTACTCATGAAGAGTTGGAGGATGTGATGAAATGCATGGAGCCTAAGGTATCAACAGATATGAATCAGAGGCTTGCAAAGGCTTTTACTCGAAAGGAGGTGGAAGAGGCACTCCATCAGATGGCACCATTAAAATCACCTGGACCAGATGGCTTTGGAGTACTATAGCAGATGAGGTGTGTGTTGCTGTGCTTTCAGCTCTAAATGGTAATTCTTGGACTCCTTCACTTAATTATACTTTCTTAGTTTTGATCCCAAAACTTAAAGAACCTATGTTGGTAAGTGATTATAGGCCTATTAGTTTGTGCAATGTATTGTATAAACTAATCTCAAAAACCATTTGTAATAGATTTAAAAATGTCTTGGCTGAAATTATAGCTCCCACTCAAAGTGCTTTTTTGCCTGGGAGGATG
Organism: Carya illinoinensis; assembly: GCF_018687715.1. NCBI lineage: Eukaryota > Viridiplantae > Streptophyta > Magnoliopsida > Fagales > Juglandaceae > Carya > Carya illinoinensis. The sequence goes on from NC_056753.1 coordinate 7,513,476, forward strand.
ATTTCAGACAACATTATGGTGGCCTATGAGATGTTGCATTCCATGAAAACAAGAAAGAAAAGGAGTATGTGAAGTATGGCCATAAAACTTGATATGTCAAAGGCATATGATCATATTGAATGGGTGTATGTGGAGGCTGTGATGAGGAGGTTGGGTTTCTGTGATAAATGCATTTCTCTCATCATGAAGTGTATTACCTTAGTGTCTTTCTCTGTTTTAATCAATGGGAAGCCAGGTGAAAAGTTTTATCCATCAAGAGGCTTAAGGCAGGGGGATCTCCTATCCCCCTATCTTTTCATTATGTGTGCAGAAGGCTTGAGCAGCCTGCTTAATGTTTCAGAACAACAGAGGTTAACAAAAGGAATCCAAGTGGTTAGAGGAGGAACTAGGGTAAATCATATGTTATTTGCAGATGATTGCATTTTATTTGGTAGAGCCAAATTGGAGGAATGGTATCATTTGCAAGGGATACTTAAAAAGTATGAAAAGGCCTCGGGTTAGTTTTTGAATAAGGAAAAGACATCAATTTTTTTCAGTAGTAATACAAGAAGAGAGGTAAAGAAAAGTATTGTGGAAGCAGGAGGGGCAGAGGCATGCAGCAGTTATGAAAGATACCTTGGTCTTCCAGCTATTGTTGGGAGATCAAAGTATAACACCTTCCGGATTTTAAAGGAGAGAATATGGCAGAAAATCTCTAATTGGAAAAACAGTTTTCTTTTTCAAGCTGGGAGAGAGATCTTGATAAAAGCTGTTTTGCAGGCAATCCCTACCTACACGATGAGTGTTTTTAAGCTCCCTTTCAAGCTGTGCAATGAGATTAATGGTTTGTTATCTAAGTTTTGGTGGGGAAGACAGAATAGAGAGGGTGGGATTAATTAGAGAAGATGGGAAAAGATGGGAGAACAGAAGAGGCAGGGGGGAATGTGGTTCAGAGATCTAAATAGTTTTAATATGACCCTTTTAGCTAAACAAGGGTGGAGGCTTATTCAATATCCAAACTCCTTGGTGGCTGCAGTGTATAAAGAAAAATAGTTCATGAATTCCTCTTTCATGGATGCAAAGGTAGGCTTGAGACCTTCTTTGATTTGGAGGGGTTTAAGGGAGGCTAGTGGTTTGTTAAAAGAGGGCTTAAGGTGGAGGGTAGGGAATGGAGAAAAAATAGAGATATGGGGCCAGAAATGGTTGACCAAACCATCATCATTTGCTGTTCAATCACCCATCTCGGTTCTGAATAAGGAGACCAAAGTTGAAGCACTGATTCTAAGTCAGCAAGGGGAATGAGATACAGTTTTGGTTAATCAAATTTTTGAAAAAGAAGAAGCTGAAATGATCCTCAGCATACCACTTAGCAAAGGCAACTTGGAAGATAAGCTAATATGGGGGCCTTCTACCAAAGGAGTCTTCACAGTAAAAAGTGCCTATTTTCTGCAGTTGGACAGGCTGAGAATGAGCAAAGGGGAGTCATCAAGGCATGAAATGACAGATGAAGGGTGGGAGAACATTTGGAAACTGGATGTACCAAATTCAGTGAAGGTGTTCTTGTGGAAGGCAGGAAATGACTTATTACCTACCAAGCTTAATCTTTTCAAAAAGAAGGTTGTTGAAGATCCTAAATGCCCGATATGTTATGAAGACAAAGAAACAGTGATGCATACTGTAACAGCCCGCTAGGAATTCAATTGTGAAATTTCTATTAACTTTAAGAATCTCGTGAAGACCCTATAAGTTTTCACAAATCCATTAATCGTATAGGTTTTTGTCTAACTATATAGTTAGTGTTATTATTTACTATGGTATCAGAAGTGTGTTTTTGATTATTGAAGATAGTTAGAAGTGTCAAAATGTATTATGGTTTGTGCCATTAGACTTGGAGGGTTATTTAAAGTCTTATGGCACAATAACATTTTTTCATATTTTCGGACAAAACGTCTGTTCAAAACTGTAGATATTATTGGATAAAAATATCTTAAACTAATTTTATGGATATTATTAGATAAAAATATTTTAAGCTAATTTCGTGGATATTATTGGGTAAAAATATGTTGAATTGATTTTTGTAGATATTATTAGGTAAGAGAGTCCTACACTCCACTCTCACTCCGGGTAAGAGAGTCCTACACTTAATTCTCACTTCGGGTAAGAGAGTCCTACACTTAACTCTCACTCCAGTGTCATCTCTTCCATATCTCATCCATAAGTATCTCCAGCCACCCCTTCCCACAAAATTATCTTTATTTATACTTTCCATTAAAAGAATATCAAACACTCTCTCTCGGACAGCTTTTAGGAGTTCTTTTGCACGCCCATATCAAAGCTTTTGTAAGTGTTTTATCATAAAGTCTCCTTCATATAAGTTGTTCCTTTTTGAGTCTAGTTTATGTGGATATCTTATTTGTCCCATTAGAAGATCATTTGGTTAGTCAAATATTATGTAAACTATAGAAAGATCATTCTGGGAGATAAACTGGAGAATATGTTATAGTTTGGAGTTTTTGACCAAGCTAATGGATAGATATGGGTCCGAAATTTTTATAGAGTATTGTTAACATGTGTATATGATTATTGGTTGAGGATTTTTACATGATTAAAGGTTCTGATGAAAGATTTTCTTAGATTTAGAAACTTAGAAACTGGAAGAGGAAAAACAGTTTCTGTTTTGAGAAAGTTTAACTCTTTGGTGGTCTAAACCTATTCCAATGACTTTGATAATTTTATTGGAGGATCCTAAGTATCTTATATACATGTTATATTATTATTTTGAAGATATTTGATGTTAGTTTCAAAGATATGAAATTTTATGCAAAGAGATATTCAAATAAGCCAAAGTGTGGATATTCTTGGCTAAATTTATGTTTTGGTTAATTTTTAACCATGTGATCTTGAATTAGAAGCTTATATATGTTTTAGGACATCTTTTTAAACCATGTGATGGTTTGGTTTGAAGATCATATATTTATAAGTCATAGATCAAAAGGTTGATCAAAACAAGTTGGAAACAAAAATCAATGAAAATATCATATGGGAATTTCGGCCTTATGGAGTTTTAATAGTTGTGATTAGTTTTAAATTTTTCTAAATTGATATTTGAGTTAAGGATAAAATTTACATGAGGCATGTAAATTTTGGTGACTTTTGGAGTTAGTATGCAAAATCCTTAAGTTATGGGTAAAACGGTCATTTTCCTATATGTAGAGAGTAAAATAGAAATTTTACTCTTTAAGTTAGTATTTTTCATATTTCAAGTTATTAGTGATTTAATGCTAACTTTTAGAATCACTAATTACAGTTCCTCGTGATCGCGCTTGAGGTTTTATAAGAAACGCGGAGATCGAGGTAAGTTAGCTTTTAACTTACTAGTAGTCTACTGTGTATGTGTGCTAAGTAAAGGAACTACAGTGTATGTATGTGTGTTATCATATATGTCATGCCATGCCAAGTTATCACGTAATTGTTTATTATATAGAATTTATTCTGTCATCAGTTTTTATCTGTTACATAATATATTCTGTCATATATTGCTATACATTACAAGTACATCATGCTAAGTATGCCATCTATTACATGTATGTCAAGTCACGTTATGTTACATCAGGGCTTCAGTCCTTTCGTATTCCAGTCACGTTTCATCTTGATTACTTATGTATGGGGTCACAGCAATTGTGATGCATACACTACGTGAGACACAGTAATTGTGACATGTAGAATACATAGGGTCACAACAACTGTGGAGTATGTATTTAAGCAGTGAAAGAATAAGTTTTCGTAGAATACATGGGACCACAACAACTGTGGAGTATGTATTTACACGTAGAATACATGGGGCCACAATAACTGTGGAGTATGTATTTACACATAGAATGCATGGGGCCACAACAACTGTGGAATATGTATTTTTCATGTTAAGTCAAGTTTGCGTAGAATACATGGGGCCACAATAACTGTGGAGTATGTATTTACATGTAAAATACATGGGGCCACAACAACTGTGGAGTATGTATTTTTCACGTTAATTCAAGTTTCAGAGCAAGTTCATGCTAAGTCAAGTTTCAGATCAAGTTCATGTCAAGTCAAGTTCAGTTCATGTTTCAATTTAAGTTATGTCAATTATGCTATGTTGTACGCTAAGTTATGCTTTAATTACTTATGAATTTGATTATGCATTTATGCTTTTACTGTCATCCATGCATCATTAGCTTGTGTGGAAGTTTTTTTGTTAACTTACTGAGATTTGTAATCAAATCTCACTTTGGTAGTCCCAACTACCATTCCCTCCGAATGGTAGATTTTGTTACAGGACCTGAAGGAGAATCAGGAGCTGATCAACTAGACACAGTTGACTAAGCGACGGTGGGACATCAATGTTAATATAGTAATTAACGTAAATTACTACTTGTACGATTGAGTTGCATCTCTAGTATTTTTTGGATCATAACCATTTTGGACTAGTGCTGTGATCTTAGTTGTTCAATGGATTTTTATGTATGAAGTATGTTTTAAGTATTTGGGATATTTTTAATTTGGTGCATAGTATTGCTAAAGAAAAAATTTATCCGCTGCGAATATTGCATATTGTTAGATGCATGTTAGGAACATTGCATCTTATATGTCATGAACGAGGGCAGGTAACCTTGTGTTGCATGTCTCGATGCTTCAAATGTCCGTCCGATCCCAAATGGAATTTGGGGGCGTCACACATACTCTATGGGAATGTGTTGCAGCAAATGACGTGTGGGGTGATGAGAAGAGCTATGTGAAAAAATGGAAGAGGACAGGCAGAGGCTTTATGGAGTTATGGGAGGATTTAATGGAAAGGCTACAAACAAACCAGGTGGAAGAAATTGCTGTGATGTTAAGAAAGGTTTGGATGAGAAGAAACGAAGCAATCTTTGAACAGAAAATGATTTGCCCCAAGAAGTTACTGTCAGCTGCTAAGGAGTGTTTAGATGAATACCAGAAGACTCAAAAGGAACAGAAGAGGGTGTTCAGTATAGAAATGAATGCTAGTGATGCAGGTAACAAAACTAAATGGAAGAAACCGGGGGCAAATGTTATCAAAGTAAATTGGGATGCTTCTTTAGTTGTAAACAAGAGGGTGATGGGAATTGGGATCATATGTAGAGATGAGGAGGTTGAAGCTCTGGTGGCTGTTAGTGATAGAAAAGAAATGATAAACAAACCAGATATAGCAGAATGTTATGCACTTTGGAAAGCATTGGAACTGTGCAGGGACCTTAATTTTCAGAGGGTTACATTTGAAGGGGATGCCAAGACCATTATCACAGCTGTAGAAAGTGAAGAAGAGGTGTTGACTTGCTATGGACCTTTGATAGATGACATTAGATAGGTTTTAAAAAATAGACTTGAATGGAATATACAATTTGTTTATAGAGAAAGTAATACAGTTGCACATTCTTTAGCTAAGAAAGCCTTACTTTTGTGGGGTGAAAAAATCTGGGTTGAAGAAGTCCCTGACTTCATTGTTCAAAGTTTGTCAAGACACAAAGATTGTAATGGATGATTTGTTATTAATGAAATACAGAGGTTTCCTTTCCAAAAAAAAAAAAAAAGTAGTCACAATATTTTGAAAAAAATATATATCACTATTTTTCAAATTTTAACATGTAATAAAACTAATATTACAACCTTACAATAACAAATATGAACATAAGTCCAAAATTACAATCCCAATAATAAAAATATAAATATAATGAAAAATATCAATATTATAACTTAACAATAATAAAATTATAATTTTGAAATAAAATCTAAATGGGTCAAAACAGATTGATTTTGGGTCAAGTGGATTGACCCGTTACTGATTAGTTTATAAGTTTTGTCTTAACTAATTAATCCGTTTTGACCTAAATTCATTGACATCAAACCCAAACCCGTTAATTTTATGTCGTGTTCGTATTGAATTTATGAATCGTGTCACATATTGCCACCTCTATTTGAGATAAGCTGAAACGTTGTTTTCAAATTATTTTGATAACTTTTTTTATTTTAAAATATAAATTGCATTAAAATAAAATAGAGATATAAGAGTAGGGAGGGGGATGGGGTGCCATATACAATAACCTAGTTATAGTAAAGGCACTGGTGGGAGGGAGAGTGGATAAAATAAAAAAGAAATAGACAATGAACTATGGGTTTGGACCCATGTTTCTTGGCTAAGCCAAGGAGGAGACAACAAAAGTGATTTATTTTTATTCAACAATTGGATCAGTTTGTTGTTGTTAAGATATAAAATAAATAATAAAATATACATCATTCTGTCAATTTAAACTTATGAGACAAGTGATGATTTCACATATTATCACAGAGCCACACCGATCATATTCTTTAACCATGTCTACTAATAGTTTAACCACATCCTCCTCTTCTTCCACCATGTCTTGTTTTACCTGCCCTATAAATCCCTCCCACCACATAACCCTTAAATTAACTAGAGATAATTAACTCTCTTGGAAGGCTCAACTTGTTCCATATCTTCATGGTCAAAAGCTGTTCGGATATGTTGATGGTAACATTCCTGCACCTCCACCCCTACTTTCTCTTACTTCTCCCACTGATCTTCCTTAGCCCAATTTTGATTATGACTTGTAGTACAAACAATATCAACTTATCCTTAGCGCCCTAACGTCTTCTCTTTCATAATCGATTCTTAATCACATTATGGGTATTGAAACATCTCATAATGTGTGGAATACCTTGTAATGCATGTTTTCTATTACATCCCATGCTTGCGTCATGAACACGCTATTTCAACTCAGCACATTAAAGAAAGGAGGCCTTTCTATTTTGGACACAACTTTTTTGATGTTCTCTTTGCAATCGGTCAACCTGTTAGTGAACATGAACTCATATCATACATATTTGCTGGCCTTCCTACGGAGTATGACTCTCTCATTACCTTAGTTAACACATGTCTCAAACCTATGTTTACTTTGAATTTCATCCCTCATTTTTCTATGTTAAGGATCGATTCTCGAGAGTTACCCTTCTTCAAGGCAAGAGTGATCAAGGTCTTTACCCACTTTGCAACTTGGTCCGACCCTCTCCACGTCCAACTACTTTCTTCACCTCTTGGATTCTAGTTGCTCAGTGGCACTCATTGCTTAGGCATCATTCTCTTTGGATTATTCATCAAGTTTTTCCCCTCTATAGTCTCCCTACTATTTCTAATAAAATTGTGTCCATTTGCTCCCCCTTTCAACTATGAAAAAGCCATAGGCTGCCATTTTACTTATCTCCATCTATTTTAAAGGCACCTTTAGACCTTTTGTTTATGGATGTATGGGGTCCTTCCCCTCAAATCTCAAGTAATGGCAATCTATATTATTTAAGTATTATGGATGATTTTTTCAAATATGTTTGGCTATTTCTTATGTCTTTGAAATCATTTGTCTCCTTTATTTTTCTTCAATTCAAAATTGAAGTGGGAAAATATTTTGAATGCACTATTAAATCGTTATAATCTGACGGGTGGGGAATTACGCAAACTTCATCCTTTACTTAAATCTTTTGGAATTTCTCATAGACGTACTTGCCTTCATACACATCAACAAAATGGATCAATTGAGCATAAACACCGTCACATAGTCAAGACTGGCCAAACGCTCCTTATTGCCTTCTCTGTTCCAAAGAAATATTGGGATGGTACTTTTAGCACTGATGTTTACCTTATAAATTGGTTATCCTCTCTTGTCACTCAGACTAACTTCCCTTGAACTTCTCTATAAGCAAACACTAGATTACTGTTCTCTTCGTACCTTTGGGTGAGGTTGGCCACATCTTCAGCCTTATGAACTTCACAAGCTTGATTATCATTCCACGTTATGTATATTCCTTGGCTATAGTGAAAATCATAAAGGTTATAAATGCTTAGACACATCCACTGGTCGTCTCTACATTTCTCAAATTGTTGTCTTCAATGAGTCTTTGTTTCCCTTTGCTCATTTCTCTTTTGTAGGTTCATCTATTATTCAACCCAGTTCTTCTGCAGGTTCCTACTTGCCATCTACCATTTGGATTTCATCCTCTCCTTGACTACATGCCTCACCTTCACAACCTTTTGCATATGATGAAGTCACAGATCAATAGCCTATTATTGCACAAGAACCTGCATCTTGTCTCGATCCATCTGTGACACCACCATAGAACCTGTAGCCTACTTGTACAGAAACTGCTCGTACACCACAGACCATGCTACATCCCAAGCAGACTCTATCAAAAGCCAATATTTTCAAACCAAAAAGGTTCTCTGATGACACATTGGCCCATCTTCCAAAGGCCAATCTTGCAGAAACTTCAGAACTCACTTCGAAGTCCACACCATACACAATTGCCACAAAATTTCCAAAATGGTGCAAGGCCATGAATGATGAATTTATAGACTTGATACAAAACAACACGTGGGTTCTTGTACCTCCAAAGTCCAAGATAAAAGACAGCTCAACAAATCCCTTGAGCGATACAAAGCCTGTATCATTGCTAAGGGTTATCATCAATAGGAAGAGGTTGATTTTGGCAAAACTTTAGCCTTGTTATTAAGCTCATCACCATTCGGCTCATATTCTCTATGACTATTTCTTCAAATTGGTCTATTCACCAACTTGATGTAAAAAATACCTTTTTACATGGTGTTATTGATGACGATGTATTTATGACTCAACTAGGTTTTAGACATCTTTCATTCCCAAATCACGTCTGTCACTTGAAGAAATAAACTCTATAAGCTTAAACAAGCACCACAGGTTTGGTTTTTGAGCTTAAGCTCAAAATTAATTGATATGGGCTTTCAAGGTTCCAAGTTAGATACCTCCTTATTTATTTACAAGCGTGGCCCATCTCCTGTCTACATTTTTATTTATGTAGATGATATTTTAATAACAAGACTCTCTTTTGCAGTCAAGGATCTAGGCCCATTACATTTTTTCCTTGGTGTAGAAGCTCACTTCAATGACTCAGGCCTCTTCTTGACCTAGCATCGGTACATCAATGAACTTTTAAATAAGTCCAATATGCTCCAAGCAAAGAGAGTCTCCTCTCCAATGTCTTCAACCACCATTCTCACTCAACAGGGAGCCCTCTTTTCAAATCCTACTTTCTACATAAGTGTTGTTGGCTCACTTCAATACCTCAGCTTTACTCTTCCTGACATTACCTACTTCGCTAGTTGAGTTTGTCAATTCACGTGCAGGCCAACCATAGATCATTGGTGTACAATGAAACGAGTTCTAAGGTACCTTCGGCAAACTGCTTGTCATGGCCTTTTGATCCGTCACTCTAGTTCCCAAATTCTTCAAGCATTTTTGGATTGATTGCATTGGATGTCCCGATGATCATTGATTAACATCTGGTTATTGTCTCTTCTTTGGACCCAATGTCATTTCATGGAGTACCCGCACGCAAAAAATTGTTTCTCAGTCTAGTACAGATGTTGAATATCGAGCCACTGTGAACACCACTGCTGAAGTTATCTGGGTCTAGTCTCTCCTCTATGAACTAGGTGTTACTCTCTCTCAACCACCAACACTTTGGTGTGACAACATTAGAGCTACCTATCTCATGGCTAATAATCCCCTTTTCCATTCACGCACCAAACATATATCCAGTGATTATCACTTTGTGAAGGACCAGATTGACTCGAAAGATCTCCATGTTTGATTTCTATCTTCAAAAGATCAAGTAGCAGATGTACTCACCAAGCCTCTACCATCTACTTGGTTTGCTATCTTACATGATAGCCTTATCGTCTGCGAGCTCCCACTAAGCTTGTAGGGGCATATTGAGGCGGCAACTGATCAGCTAAAGACTCGATCAAAAGCTCCTGAAGATAAAGTACCTGCAAACCAAATTCAAAGAGATCGATTACCTCATTCATTCAAATCCAAAGGTTAAACATAAGAATAGATAGCATAGTTTTGAAGTATACTTGCTGTAACAAACATGTATTTTTGAATCATACTTGATTATGTAATTATCTCTATAAATATAACAAGCTCCCATAAGAAATGTATGGGAAACATTTTTTCAGAAATTTATTATGGTATTAGAACAGTTGTTTTGAATTCAAATCCTAACTCTGCACTCTACTCCATTTAATTAAATATTATATGTATTGGACTACCCATTGAGAGAGAGTTTGACGCAAACGTGAAGGAAAGTGTTAATGAATAAAATAAATAATAAAACCTATCTCTTCTTATTAGTTTAAGTTTTTGGAATAAGTGATGATATGCGTTTGGGTGTTGAAGTACTCTCAACATTTCTCAATACACTCCATTACTATTCATTAATTTATTATTACTTTTATCTATTTTTTTATTACTATTCACAATATATCTGAACACCCAAATCCAACTGACCATAATCGGTAGAAAAGACACTGCAATCGACTATTTTGATATATTTTGTATGAAAACTCAACTTTTACTATCTTCATATTCTCATTCGGGAAAAATAGTACTTTCATAGTAGGATAACTAGAGATGGAAGACTACGATCATCGATCGGCAACACCAAAAGAGGATCGGCCATTGTGCTGGCACGTGGGCCACTGGCGCCAAAGGTAATTGGATGGGCTGCGCGTATGGTCATGGAAGAGTTGGAACAGCAACAACAATAGCAACAGCGTGTGGGACTGTACGGCTTGGATGAATTATATTTGTAATGCAATGAAAAATCATATTTGGAAGTTGTTGCTGATTTGATAGGAAATATGAGTTAAAAAAATATCTAAGTATATGATGCGGACATTATATCATTAATTGAGTATTTAATACTGTCTAAAAAACTCACACGAGTAATAATAAATGCTATAAAATATAATTTATGTGTATATGTCTCTCACTTCACATTCTACAAGGATCTCATGAAGGGAATATAAATGAAGGGCAATAACTAAAGTAAATTTGACCACTTTGGTTGAAATCTGTAGCTAATAAGTAAATAAACCTACAATACAAACACAAATCCAGTGTTAACTTGAAATCAAAGCAAACAATTTTATCTATAATTGTCACAATGATGATTCTTAAAGGCAACGCATTAAAAAGTAAAACAGTATTTGTTTATGGATTCTAATCATTTTGATTCGACAAGCCATAAAATATTAGTCTTTGGATCAAAAGTTGCAGAAATATACACATTTTATGAACCTTCCTAAAATCATGTAGATTATGCTTTGGCTAGGTAGGTGCAATAATGAATGTATGGGTGATCAGATCCTACAAATTAAACTAATTACTTATCGTTGAAACCCAATATTTAAACGATTGGATCTGTCATTTTCTTCACCAACCAGAAAAAAATAATTTGATTTTCTTTGATAATAGGGAGACCATCATGTTCACAGACAATATCATCTTCATAATAACATGGGAAATATAATTACTTATAGGATTTGTGTCCCCAAACAAGAAATCAAGTTGCCCTATTATTATTAATTTACAACCAAAAAACTTATAAGAATCTGTACAACATGCAAACGAAAACACTCTCTCTCTCCCTCTCTCTCTGTGTGTATGTGTCTGAAACTCCTTTTGAACAACTAAAATCTGAACCGTTTGAAACCCAGATGATGCAAAAGACATTGAAAGGAAAGGAAGATCATGATGAAGAAAAGGGAGCATTGGGAATATGGGATTGTGGAAGCCCTTTATATGACTCGTACGAATTGGTTTCAGTTACTCATATCATCGATCGGCATCTGATGTCACTGCCATATCTCGGGGGATCAAAGCGTAATTTCTTCCTCGCCCGATCATTCTCTCGGGCAAATGATCAAGTACTTCCCACCACTTCAATTAATGTATCGAACTCGGCCTCCTCCAGTAGAAGAAGAACTTGCGAAGGTTCTGCATCTGCTGCCATGGTGACCAGCTTGGATAAATTTGATGTGAGGAAGCTGTTGAAGAGGAAGTTGAACTTGGGTGGAACTGGAAGGAAGGAAAATCCTGAAAAAACGAAAACATGGCTGTCTGCTTTACTTAAGAGGATTGGTTTCTGGAAGAAGATCTAGAAACACTCGCATGACTGAATTAATGAAACAGGTAACTTGATCTGTGTATATTTATGTGCGTGTGTGTGTGCACTATTTCATGGTTTTTATGTAGGATAAATATGCTGATCATTTTCTCTTCTTTGTATCATCAATAATGTGTAATTGTATTATTCATAAAAAAAAAATAATAATAATTATGTTCATTTTTAGAAAACTTTTTCTTTCTTGTTGAACTCACTAGCTTATAACTTTAAAACCAGCTCGCAATTTTTCTTATTTTATTTATTTATTTAATTATATTTTTTTTCCTAATTATGTTGAAATCCATATGAACTCAGGGTAATATTTTTTTGATTGGTTCTACTTTTCAAGGAGCTTGACCTCCATGTAACATCTTTTGGTGGCATCATTATCCATTTTGTTGAACTTTTGCTCAAAGCAATTGAAACCTAAGTTTTTTTTTCTAACATAAAATATTATAAGTCTTCAAATATTATAACTCCGGAGTTTGATTGTATAATTTGGGGCTGTTGGTTTGATGACCCGATACGTTTTCGGCTCTTAATCCGGCATGCTAATTAGGATTTATTTACTATATATTATATTAAATGTTTATATGGCCGCTGCACTGTATTATTATTATTATTATATAAATAAAATTCCTTACAATTTTGTTATTATTGAACATAATCAAATAACGTAAACCTGATATCATGTGTGATTGATTTCATTTTTGATTTATTTTTTCTTATCGTTCTTAACAATTTGTATATATATAATATTTATATATTATAATAAATAGTCGTAGAAATTATGATATATATCCAATTGTTAAATTAAAGTCAATCTTCTAACTTTATGGAATATTGAAAAATTACTAATCAAAGTTTGTATTCATGATTTGTCAAGTACATATATATATATATATTACTTTCAGTAAATAATATACTGATTCATTAAATATTTCTTAAAACTAGCTGTTGATGAATTGTAGAATTTTAAAATTAAAAGCAAAATAATAAATCTCGAATAAATTATTAATTATAAATTTTAAAAGAATAGTACTCAATCCTTCCAAGCCGGATGAGGCCACCCGTGGTTGGTGGCCCTCGTGCACGTAAGTGTTCAAGGTCACCTAGCTGTTGGGCCTCGTCCATATATATAATAATGCGCGCAAGTTTTTTGAAGAATAATAATAGTCTTATCATTATTTTACTATTTTTTTATTATTTTTTTTAATTTTTAATTTTTTTTAAATTTTTTTTAACTTAATGATTAAGCAAGTGACTATCACTAAAATTATATATTTTTAAAATTTTTTCTTAACGGCTAAGGATGTTAAAAAAATACTTAAAATAAAATGATAAAAAAATAAATACACTACAAGTGGTAAAATAGTAGTAAAAGGGTGGTAAGTGTATCATTACCCTTCCTTGAAACATATCATCAGCTCCTTGCAGCGAGGAAAGAAGCTTTCTTAAATTCAAAACTTATAAAGCGAAGTTTGCTCTTTGTTACGGAGATTAGATATACAAATCTCCCTATATTTTATCTGTTATCTAATTTTAGGGCTTGTATGGAATTGTGTTAGGAGTTTTAAAAAATATTTAAATATTCTTAAAAATTCTTTAATGAAAAAATTAGGTCGTTTGTATGTTACATATTAAAGTACTTTTAATCTCAAATAAACTAAAAAATATGTTTTGATACTTTTTCTCAAACGTGTTTTTCGGATAATGCGAAACGTAATTCGAATTTTAAAAAGATTATCAATGGACGAAAGTATCTATACAACTTTAAGATAATTATAACTTTCAAACTTTCAAGGATATGATCATAATTTTTAAAAATTTAAATTATGATCGTAATCTTTAAAAATTCAAATTATGATAATAATTTTTAAAAATTCAAATTATTGTTATTTCTACATCAGTATATTTTTTTTAAATTTATTTCTTAACAAACATAATATGTTTGAAAGTGTTTTAAACATATGACTATCAAATAGTAAATCACTTTTTAATAGTAAAACTTAATACTTAAGTTATAAGTCCTAAAGTTATAAGTTATATTTCTCACCGCAATTCCAAACATACACTTAGTTAGTTAGCTATGTTCGACTTTGCTTAGGTGATGTTTGGATAGTGAGTTGATTAGATGAAATGAATTGAGATAAAATTTGAAAGTTGAATAAAATATTATTAGAATATTATTTTTTAATATTATTATTATTATTTTAAGATTTAAAAAAGTTAAATTATTTATTATATTTTGTGTGAAAAGTTGAGAAAATTATAATGATTAGATAAGATATGATGAGATTCAGTTGAGACCAATTTTAAATCTAAATGTAGCCAATTCAAAATCTAGAAAAGAAAAAATTAAATTTCTCATTTCACAATTTAAAAATAGCTTATTTTAATGTATTCTTTTCGGATGTGGATCGCAATTGTATCCGACAAAGGAAAATGCTATGCATACAACTTCTAGCTTGTTGGGAGCCATCACTGTAAAAAAATTTGTTTTTTTATTTTATTTTTACTTAATGATTATGAAAGTATTTTTGAATAATATTGTGAATTTTTTTAAAATATTTAATAATATTAAAAAAATACATCAAAAAAAATTTTTATTTAAAAAAAAAACTCGCTTTACATTGGCGGTGTCTCCAGCAAGATAGCCATGATCCATTCGACAAGTCATTCGACGAGTTAGATTATAAAACCGTTAATTTAGTAGTCATTTCGTTGACTCACAAGAAACTTGGCCTGATTTTCCCTCTTCTTATTCTATTCTACTCAATAGTATAATTGCTGGGACGATGGGTGGCCAGCACGAGTGTAAAAGTTTGCTGCTACATCCACTGAGATCGTAGTAGGGGTGCTACCCGCACCATATGGTGCGGGGTAGCCCCCTTCCCGCACCCCGCCCCGCACCATGCGGGGGTGGGGTTTTCCTCTCTGCCACCCGCCCCCGCATCCCCGGGGCGGGGTACCCCCCGCTAGGCGGGGTGCGGGACGGATATCCAATCCGCCCCGCTTTATTTTCACTTCAAATATTAACTATATTTTATTATTTTAAAAAATTATTTCTAGATCTAAAAGTGATAAAAAATATATGTTTAGATTTAAATTGTAAATTTAAATTTTGTAAATATGACTATAATTTAAAAATTATGTTATTTTTAAATTTACTAATGCATATTTTGTGTAAGTTGTAGTGTAGTATTTTTTAAACTATATAGTTTTTAAATTTACTAATGCATAATTTGTGAACAAGTCTAACAAATTATAATATATATATATTTATATATACACAATTTGTAAAACATAAATATATATTTATATATATAAACATATATTTATGTTTTTGTAAATATAAATATTTATGTTTATATATATATAATATATATATAGGTGAAGGCGGGGCGGGGGAAATGCGGGGCGGGGTTGGGCTCTCCCTGCCCCCTGCCCCGCTAGGGGGACTAGATGCGGGGCGGGGGCCCCCGCCCTGGCCCATGCGAGGCGGTGTACCCCGCCCCGTCGTGCGGGGGCGGGGCGAACGGGGGCGGGGTAGCGGGGTGCGGGGCCCCGTTGCCCACCCATAGATCGTAGTTTGAGACATTATCCCGAGAAAGCTATTTAGCTATTTTTTAATAAATTGTTTTTTTAATATTTTCAATATTTTTAAAAATTTTATAATATTATTTAAAAATATTTTTTTAATTAGTGCATAAAAAAATAATAAAAAAAATATCTCGAAACTACCTCGTCAAGAATTTTCCAATTTAATAAGTGGGCTGACTGTTAAATCGTAAAGACAAAAGGCTGCCAAAAGTTTGATTGAATTTGATAGGGCTCAAGCCTCTAGGCAAAAAGAAATAGAAAATATAACTTAAAAAAGAAAAGGAAAAAAGTGAAAGGAACCAGTTGGACAAAAGGGCAATTGTGACAGCCTACTTGAACTTTGACTCATTTATGTTGATAAAAAAAAAAGAAAAAAAACAGCAAATGGGTTGTAGAAACTCAAAATGCTTTAAAAATTTTAAAAATTAGAAAAATTTAATATGAAGAATTAAAAGAAAGAGTTTGTTTATTAATTTTTGCATTGCTTAAACTTCTTAAAACTTTTATTTGTCATTTTTCTGGTTTTAGAGGATGAGATAAAATGAAAATTTTATAAATAATAGTAAGATAATTTGTA
Source organism: Carya illinoinensis (assembly GCF_018687715.1). Taxonomy (NCBI): domain Eukaryota; kingdom Viridiplantae; phylum Streptophyta; class Magnoliopsida; order Fagales; family Juglandaceae; genus Carya; species Carya illinoinensis. The sequence continues at coordinate 7,529,686 of NC_056753.1, forward strand.
AATAATAGTAAAATAATTTAAGTTAAATATTTATTATATGTTGGAAAATGAGAGAAAGAAAATTAAATAAAAAATATAATAAAGTTAAAATATTATTTGAATATAATTTTTTAATATAATTTTTAATTTGAGATTTTGAAAAAGTTAAATTATTTTATTGTTTTATTTAAAAATTTAAAAAAATTATAATAATTAGTTTGAAAGTGTCTACATTTAAGCTATGTTTGGATTGAAAATGATATAAGATTAAATAAAATAATAACTATTTTCAAATAATCCCGTAGTGTTTTAAAGAATTTTGTAATTTTTTTTTGTATTTTATATTTTTGTGCTATTTTAATTACTTTTTGATATTTTTACGTTGATATGACATCCTCATGTGATTGATCACTAAGTGAAAATGACAGAGTTACATCCCGACAACAACTTGTTTATAATATTTATATAATAAAATATTATTATTTTAAATTTTAGTTTTACTTTTAACTTTTGATTTGATGGGTTTAATTTAATAAAAATAATTGTTATATTCAAAGTTATTTACAAGTTGTGAATAGGTTATTTGTTAGCCCTATCATTATTCTAAGTGGCAAGATTAAAATTAGATACAAGATGCAAGTCTCGCACAATTTATTTAAAGGGGAGTCCATATTGAAAAAATGAATATTTTGTGTAGATTTCAAGAGTGCCCCATTTTTTTTAAAGGAAAATGATTTACTTACAATTATTTTGCAATTGTTTTACAACTCTACATAAAATGAAGGGTGATTTTGGAATATTAAAATTTATTTTTAATGGAGTGATATAATTGTAATGGTTGATTGAAAATTAGTTGCAAAATAATTGAAAAGAAATTATAAATGTATAATTACCCTTTTCTAAGGGGGTTACGTGGGCTTGCATATCCTAAAAATACAAAATTTTTTTACCAAATGAAAAAGAATGCCACACAGTAATTTTATCAATGCCTCAACACAACTTTTGGAAGGAGAGACAGTTTGATTATCCATATGATAGTTTTGATACTATTTTTTTTTTTTTTTTTTTTTTTTTTAAATTTTTGGAGTAAAATCAAAATAACTTCATTACGTATAAGTTGAAAAGCACTACAAAGTTTATCAGTTAGTACTAAACTCGTAATTGCTGTAGGGCGCTCTTCTACCCAACAGTGAGATCCCTCGTTACATCAAGCCATCTTTGCTAACTTATGTTCTCTATATGTAAATACAATTGACCAATCAGTATAGTAACTGAAAACCATTTTTGAATCTTCTATAATCTGTCCAAAAGTAGACCAATCATTTTCAGTGTTCTGTACAACTTTTATATTCTTCAATGCATCACCTTTAGACAAAACTCTTTGGAAACCTAATTCTAAACACATCTCCATAGCCCTCCATAGGGCCATGCACTCATCTTTGTTCATGCAAGGCTGCCAATATTTCACCATTACAATCTCTAACAATCACACATATACCCATCATCTAGTTTTTAATGTCAATTGTTGCATCAAAATTTGTTTTGCAGCAATCTTTCTTGGGTCTCTTCTAGCTTTGAGCTGTTCTTTCGATCACCCTACTATGTTGCTTCTCCTCTTGAATCATCTGGCCTGATGAAATTCTTCCAAACTATCCATAGTTGCAATCAACACCCTTTGAGGTGCTAAGAACCTATCTTCAAAGATGAACAAGTTTATTTTGTGCCATATGCTTCTCATTATGACCACAAAAGCTTCATCAAGTGGATCATTCTTTAATTCTCTACACAAATCCTCCCACAGATTTATAAAATTCTCCCCATAGCTTGACTATTTCTAAAGTGGACTATACCCCTTTCCCCCCATACATCAAAAGCTACTGGACAGCTCCACAACACATGAATAATTGTTTCAACTCCATCCAAGCAAATAGGTCATGTATCACAATAAATAATCTTCATTTTTTTAAACTATTATGTCTTGTTGGGAGAAGGTCATTCCCTGCCCTCCAAATAAAATGCTTTGCAACTCCAAGGATATTTAAACCCCAAAACTTCTTCCTCATGTCTTCCTTCTCCCCCTCTCTAGAAGTTTCACCCTCCTTTTGTCTCCTAATTCCTTACGTTGAATGATAGGCACTTCTCATGGTGAATCTACATTTATATAACCCAAAATAAGTTCATCTTTAGACTCAGCCTACTTCTTGGAATTCTTTTGATCTGTATTGCTTATTCTTGATCAAATATCTCATCTACAAAGCCCCATTCCATGTCTTGGTTTCCTAATGCAACAGTTCACTTATTGTTGAACCTGGTCCTAAGACTTTAATAGAGGATTGTATAGAATATAAGGTAAGATTAGACAACCATTTTTTCTCCCATATCTTGACTTTTTTCCCATTCCCCACCCTCCATATCAAGCCCTCTTTCAATAGCTTAATAGAAGACCATATACTTCTTTAAATAATAGAAGGATAAGTACCCAACTTGGCCACCAAAATCTATGAATTTCTATCGTACTTCCCTTTGAACACTTGCCACTAGGGAGTGAGGGTCATGTGGGAGTCTCTAGCTTTGTTTAGCCAAAAGAGCCCTATTGAAATTTTCTAGATCTCGCAAACCCAGCCTCCACATGCTTTTGAATCCCCTAACCTGCTCCACTTCCTCTAGTGAATACCAGTCCCCCTTTGTTGATTATCCCACCAAAAGCTAGCTAACATAGCATAGATTTCATTACACAACTTCTTGGGGATTAGAAATATACTCATAGAATGAGTGGGGATGGCTTGCAACATAGACTTTATCAAAACTTCCTTTCCAACCTTTGATAGGAAGTTATTCTTCCAATTGTTGATTTTCAACCAAATTCTGTCTTTAATATTTTGAAAAGCATTGTACTTTAACTTCCTTACCAGTGTTGGAAGTCCCAAATATTTCTTGAAACTTACATATGCTATAACTCCTACCCTCTTTATAATCTGATCCCTTATAATTGAGTCAATATTTGTGCTAGAAAACACTGAGATCTTTTGTTATTCAGAACTTGTCTTGTAATTAAGATGGCTTGTAGCTTAAACCATTCAGGTAACTTAGCCTTACAAAAAAAAAAAAAATCATACAATCATCTATAAATAATAAATAGCTAATTTTCATCCCCCCTTTTGCCACTACCACATCTAAAATTTCGTTCTCTCAGATTACTGTAACAAACAACTCAATCCCTTAGCACAAATGATAAAAAAGATAGGGAGAAAGTGGATCTCCCTGCCTTAAACCTCTATTTGGAGTGAAGCATTCCCTTGGTTTCCCATTGACCAGTTCATAATAAGTAATTAATCTAACACATTTCATTACCAATTGAACCCATTTCTCATCGAATCCAAGCTTCCTCATCATAGCATCTGAAAAACTTCACTCAATCCTATCAAATTTTAAGGCCATGCTATCAATATCTCCTTTCATTTTAGTTTTCATAGTGTGGAGCACTTCATACCCTACCATAATATTATTAGTTAGAAACCTCCCAGGAATGAAAGCACTTTAATAACTTAATACAATTTTAGTAAGAACCCCTTTGAGTCTATTAGCCAAAATCTTAGAAATGATCTTATACAAGACATTGCGTAATCTGATGGGTTTAAACTCAGTAACAACAAAGGGGTTCTTTACTTTGGGGGATTAAAGCTATGTAGGTGAGGTTTAAAGAATGGGAGCTGACCTCACTATTAAGAAAATCCAGCACTACCTTACATACTTCCTCCCCCACTAGACTTTAGTGTTGTGGATACAACTTTGCATCAAAACCATTTGGTCTAGGAGATTTAAAGGGTGACATCTGATTAAGAGCTATCTCAACTTCTATCTTGGTGAAAGTTTGTCTAAGCCTTTTATTCATTTTTCCCGAGACTCTAGCCTTCATAGGTTGTAGACAATTTGAATATCCTCTGTTGTGGGAGAATTGGAATTAAACAGACCCTCACAATAAGACTTAAAAGCCCCTACTATTTCTGATTCCTCTCTCAATATTTTATTTTAAGGATCCATTATTTTCTTGATATAGTTCTTTCTTCTTCTTTGATTGGCACATGCTTGCATGGAAATACTTAGTATTTCTATCACCCATTTTATACCAATGCCTTTTGGCACCTTGTCTCCATCTTAGCTCCTCTTCTTCTAACTTTTTGCAAAGGTCATCATGAATTCTCCTTATCTCCTCCATTGTCTCATGTTCTTGCACTTGTAAACATCTTAGATGATCTAATTGTTCCTTGATAGCTTTATCCCTATCCCTGAAGACCCTCCGACTCTAACTAACCAAGGCATATCTACATAGGTTAAGACCTTCTTGCACCCTAGTCAAAGGATAAATAGACAAATTGGCCTTCTTCCATTCTTCTTCAATCAATTGCTTACAGTTCTCCTTAAAAGCCCAATATCCCACTTCATTACAATATTTAAATTGTCTCCTTTGATGGGTATAACACTTGTTGAAATGGATTACTAAGTGTTTATCATTTGAGCTTCTAGCTGCCAATGTTTCAACCTAGAATTTATTATATAATTCTTTACAGCTTGTGTTAGCAACCCCTTATCCAATCTCCTTAGTAAAAGTATCATCAGCTTGGTTATTCCACGTATATTTATCTTCTCCATCCCAGATCATGTAGATCACACCATTCTAATGTCAACCTAAAATTCTCCATTTGAGACTCCCCTCTTGGCCTTTCACCCTGTTTTTCTTTTTGTATGACAATCTCATTGAAGTATCTAAAAATACACCATCCCTGACCTCCCAGTGGTACCCCGTTTTTACGTGTATTTTCATTGAAGGAGTATTTTAATTTAATTAATATATTGATTCTTTTATTTTAAATTATTGTATTTTAATTGATTTTATTTTAGTTTGATGTGGTGTTTAATTTATTTTAGTCATTTTATGGTTTTTAAAATTATTTTCGTCGGATCAATTTTTGGATTCCGGAGGTGAGGATTGGACCTCATTTTCTTTCTCCATATTTTCTTTTCTCTTTTTTCTTTTTCCCTTTTTTCTTTTTTCTTTTTCCTTTTCTTCTTTTCTTCTTTCTTTCTTTTTCTTTTTCTTCTTTTTCCTTCTCTCCCTGTGCGCGCACGAGCTCTCTCCCTCTCTTCCCATCGCCGTCCAGTTAAGCCACCCAGACCCACTACCGCCGGCCTACGTGGCCGACACCACCCTCACCGATCAACTCCCCTCCGGCTGGGGAACACCCCCACCAAAAACCAGCCCCATCCGAGCCGTCGTTAACCCCCTACAGCCCATCTAAGCCGCACGACTTTGAGCCATTTCTGGTGCCATCGCTTCACCTCCGGCCACCACCTTTTCACCACTTCATCCCCTACCTCTTGCCGTCCTAACCACCCATTTTCAGCCTCGATCCGTTGCCAGAGCAGCTCCCACGAGCTCAACTCCGATCTGCCCCTTTTTGCACTTCCACCGCCATTTCCACCGCCACCCACGGCCAAAATTCACTTCCATTAACTTCATAAATATCTCTAGACCATTCCCTATCAATTTCGTGTCTTGGTTTGTCCCCGTTCGAAAATGGGTAATTTACAACCCACGACCATAGTGTAAAATACCCTGTTACGTTGCTTTTTCTCCGCCGTTTGCAACGTCGTGATCTTTCAAAAAATACCTTATAGCGCTGTAAGTATTTTCAAAACTTTATTTTAGATTTAAATATATTTTTGCTCTTATAATAAATTATTTGACTGATTAGTTGATTCCAGACTGAGTCCGAGGAGTTCGGGGGTCGGATAATTAAGGACGGAGTTGCTTGGTTTTTGTTGTTTTTGTGATTAGTTGGATGTTTTGTATCTTGAGGTATGCATTGCATGCATGTACATGTGTTGGAACTTGAAAACTGGACTTTCAAGCGAGAAATGTTTTTGGTATATGTGAACGATTGAATTGACTAGTTTGAGTCAGAGGCACGTGTAGGGATGGTGGTAAACAGGGATAGTGGTAGAATCTCGCCTGTGGTTCCTACCTACGGTGTACGCGGCTTAGGGATGGTGGTAAGCAGGGACGGTGGTAGAATCCTGCTTACGGTGCACACGTAGGGACGATGGTGAGTAGGGATGGTGGTAGAGTCCTGCCTGCGATTCCCGCCTACAGTACTCTGATGGCTTGGTTTTTGGGCCATTATCGGGGATAATGGCGAGGTTATGTTTAAAGGATATATTCTGGGCCAAAATGGGATTTTTGAGTGTGTGGAAAAATGTGGTTTTATGGGTTATGTGCATTTGCATTCTTTCATGCATATTGTTTGAGTTTAATATGTTTTTATTTAGTAGCGTTTGGATCTTACTTACCTGCGACACCATTTTTGGTACCATAGATTTTGATGCAGAGGTCGACAAGAAGGAGGAGGTTGAGCCCGAGGATGCGGCTCCGCTGGAGTATTGATTTGGAGTGTCATGCCTTGTAGTTTGATGTTGAAACTATATTTGTGGCTTGTAATATTTTATTATGTATGTTTTGAATGGATTTGTATTAAACAAAGAAAAATTCTGGTACTTAGTTATATGACTTTGTTTATCCGCTGCGTGTTTTCTCTTACACACTTGTTGTATGTACACATACTTGGCACTTGGCGATAGGGTGGTGACCCATGTTGTTATCATCCTGATGTCTCATGCTTAAAACTTTTGAATATGTTTCATCCCTCCTACCTCGTACACGTTTCTGGATGGCCATAAAAGCCAATAAGTAACCAGCTTAGGTTGTTTTCCACAATGGACACCATAACATTGATTTGCCTTTGGGAATAATTCATAATTTCTATACCTACATCTTGCCTCTAGAACAAAATAATCCCACCACATCTTCCCACGGGATCCATATAAAAATTTTCCATCCCCAATCATTTCTTTAGAAACTACACTTTTTCAGCTTTAATCTTAGTCTCCATCAAAAGACCAATTTAGGTAACTTATCATTTCCTATCAGGCAAAGGTCAGCAATTGTTCGGGAGTTTTCAAACTCCCGACAGCTCTAACTTAAGGTTTCATGGTGATTGACGGGGCTGATTAGCAGCTACCACTAAAAACTTAGTATTGAAATCCCCATTGTGATCCACCTACACTTTGCCATTCTTTGACCCCTTATTTTGCTAACATTCTATAACAACATCAGACAGAGCCCTTTTTCTATCTAGATTGCTAATGATTGGATAAGAGAAATTACCTGATCCATGTGCCATCCTCTTCTAACTTCCTTTGCCCTAGTTCTGCTTGTTTATTTGTACCACCTCCTCGTTTGTTTGGATCTCATCAACCCCTATCCTCTCTAGTTCATAGTTCTCACTATCTTGCATAGGCTTTGGGTCCATCGGCCCATAAAAAAGGGCAAGAGAATTCATGGGCCGCTCATTTTGCAAGTCCATTACCCATCGTCAGGCCTTGGGTTCCCCATGCCTTCCAACCCCATCCCTGTCATACGTCTTGAATCTTCGACAAATTCCTTCATCATCCCCTCTGTGGTCCCTTGCATCTTCTTCTTACCCCTCCCTCCTACCATATCCCTGCTCCATTGGTGTTATTAGATCCATAGCCTACTTTTGAATTAATCCCTCATTGCTTTCCCCCTCACCACTCTTAGGTTAGTTTTTATTATTCCCATCCACCTCTGTTGCATCAGAATTGGTCATGTTTGATACTTAAAAATTGAATACTCCTTCGATCCTCGAGTTCTTTGCCTTAAGCCATGACCCAAATTGGTTTCCCCAGCCTTCCTCCTTAAAACTCTGATTCCCTGTGCATCCCGAAGCATCACGAACAATTTGTCCATAGGTAAAATACATTCTCGGCAACTTCTCATACTCCAAAGGCACCCACAACTTACTTCCGTTTACATTCACTATTCTCCCTCTGGCTATTTGCTTCTTCAGATCCAACTCCACATTCACTATAAATAACTCCCCCATTCTACCTCATCTTCTTGTACATCTACATCCACAACTTTACCTATTGTGTTGCCAATCTGCAACCCTACTTCATAGGACATACAAACAAAGGGCAAATCGTGAACTTGAACCAGACACTCCTCATGCTTGGACTTCATCTTGCTTGGTTGGGTAAACCCATCGAATGCCTTAATGTAAAATAAGTGATTATCAAATAGACACGGTTTACCACTTTCAATTCTCTATTTATTTGCATGTGTGCTGAAGGAGATAATGAAGAGATTTTGCACCATCTCATGGAATATCGATGGTTTGCTCACCCTCCACACCTTTGACATTGTGGAAGAAATGGCCTCTTTACTGATGGATTTGTCCAAACAGACCTTTCATACTAAACATTTGGCCCCTTTTTATTGAACTTCATCCATTACCCCTTCATCTAGGACTATTGAGATATTATCGTCTTCCGTTAACCTTAATTGCCTCCAATGCTCCTCCAATCCATCCATCTCCCTAGAAACCGAAACCCTACTTGAACTCTCACTCACACCACTCATATTCCATTAGGAGCAAAGTGACTTACCTCACCTCCCCTATTTTCTCTAAAATAGAGTAGACTTTTTTCACGAGACTACTTCTTTTAATTCTAGAGACTAGCTTGAAAGTTGAACAAAACCTAGGGTTTGCTACATTCATTTTTATAACAAAAAATACTTTTTTTTAGGAAGTGGTCGGACTTCAATTCTGTTGATTACCTCCACTTTCCAGGGAGGAATACGATGTCATAAAAAATTCCTAGGTTCCACAAAAACTTTCAAATTCAAGACAAAAAGAAACTATGCAAAATATCTAAAAGAGTTTACACTCTATATATGCCCAATACTACAATTACAAACTCACAACAAATCCATAAAAAAAAAAAAAAGAACATATATAATCAAACAAATCAAAAGTATTAATTTGGAAGACCTTGTAATAATTAGTATGTGCTAAACTTCACATAGAGCTTGCAAAGGAAGAGTAAAAGAGTTATAAAAAAAAAAAAAATAGAAATACATGTAGCTCCATGTTGAGCCAGAACATTAAAAATTGCATTCTCTTTCCAAACGACATGCTATACTTTGATAGAAAGAAAAGATTAAAGGAGCTTGATATCTTAAGATCCATAAATCTCCAAGGAGGAGAAATGGACTAATCAAAACAATTTACCACTAAAGCTACGTCTGTCTCGATAGTAACTGAATAGACATCAAACACTAGGCATGCAATTCAAAAGAGCTTGATGTGAGCTTTCAACTAAGTAAAACAAAAAATAAAATTGCTAAGACAATCCTATTTAGTATCCCACCACAACAAGCCCTCAAAGGATTGCCAAAAGAATTAAAGCCATCTATACATATTGGTGGTCTAATAGATTGGGGGTCACACATGCTGATTTTGCTGATATATATACATATATATTTAATAATCCTTATCTTTGTGTTTTTCTTAGCTATTAGAATTATTTTGTATACCAAGGCTTTTAAAATCTGTTATTTTAGACTTAGGTTGATTAAAATAGTTTAATGTTACATTATTTATATGTGTGTGTTAAATAATACTACAAGAAAAATGACTTTTTGCGTTACCTAAATTCGTCTCAAAAAACACAAAACGCGTCATGATTATTTATTAGCGACATAGTTTGTGTTTTTTGCGATGAATTTAGGTGATACCAAAAGTCATTTTCTTATATATATATATATCTAAATCAACACAAAGGTTTAACCCGTGCACCAATTGTTGGACATTGCTGGAATCTATGACTGATCCCCCATGTGGCCACTGAATGAAGTGTGATGCCCTTTGGTAAATTAAATAAATTTTAAATGTATTCCCTGAAAACTGAAAAAGTCATGATTTTTTCTAGGTATCATTGGATTGTTGATATGTAGGGGATCTGACCCCCAAGAATTTGTTCACTCTTCGGAAATTGAGAGAAACATTTTTTTTTCTTTGGACTTTATCTATTTTATATTGGTTTGAAAATCTTCTTTTGTGTGCACTGAAAAGAAGATTAACTAGAACCAATAGTATTGTCTATTGGGAGTAGATTGTCAATAAATCTAATACATTTTTAAATTTTGGAGGCATCAAAATTCTACTCTAAGGAAAACATCCATCATAAAGTTCCTTAATTGCCACGTGGCAATTATAAAAGAAAAAGAAAAAGAAAATAGGAAACTAAACAAATCCAATGCCATTCTTCCATTCCTCTCCCTCATAACCCTAAGGGCCTAAACCCTCTCTCTCACTCCTCCCTCTCCCTCCATGCATCACTCATGGCATTTGTGAGTCTGTTCGGCAAAGATCCATTTTTGGCAAAGATATTCCCACCTGGCTCCCCTCCCGCCTCCCAATACCAAAAGTCACTGCTCCATTGGCTTTGTTATTGCAATTAAGGCAGCAGATCGACGTGAGATGTTCTCGCCTTTAGTTTTTTATTCGTTCATTGTTTTTCTACATGATTCGCTTAATGAACACTATTATTTATTTTCTTTTTTTCCTAGGCTCGAAAATATCATAAGTCACTTCTCTATATATCATTTCTTGTCTTATCCAAGTTATAAGTGGAAAAAGCGTGATAAATGCCATGCTTGGTGGTATTCTATATCCTTATATGACCTCAAGTGTGGGAGGTGCTACTGAAGGGGACACAATTGATGCAAAACCTGTTATGCATCTCAAATGTAGCAACAAATGTTTTGCTCTCTCTTCATTATGAAGAGACATGGAGGTGAGCATCATTAGGAGCTTTGGGGCCAGAGGGTTCGGTTCAAGGTTGAGAGGTTTCAAATGAGAGGGGAGATAGGAAGCTAAGAGGTAGAGGTAGAGGTTTCATTTTTATAAAATAGCCAGGTGGTAGTAGCCTCGTCAGTCGGTACATTGTCTCTATACCATTTCTTAGAGCCAGTAGCATTTTCCTTATATCTATATTTTTCAACTCCGCATCTTTCTTATGAGTATTTTGGTCTAAGAGATATAATGAAAGCAATTCACAATGTCGTATTGTATGTGGGTTTCTAAAATGAGAATTAGTCTATTTATTTTGAGTATTCATCATTAGAAACTTGAGAAGAGTTGCTATAAACACTTCAGTAGGGTTCATTTGGATGTTGATAATCTTTTCTCATCCTAACATCTAAATATTACTCAAACACAAAGAATTTTCAAATTTAAATCTTCAACATTTTCATCTAATCATTACCTAATCCTTTTAACTTTTCAAAACTTCCAAACAAAACACAAAAACAAGTCAAGTTTTTCAAACCCCAAAATCTAAATCATATTAAAAAATCATACACTAGCACTATTTTAATTTTTTAATATTTTTATTTAAATTTTTCTCTCTCATTTTCCAAAATCACATAAAACATCTCAACTTAAACTATTTCACTACTATTCAAAAACTATTTGATTATTATTTACAAAATTTTCATATTATCTCATTTTATTGCAACATCTAAACGAGGCTTGAGTCTCATTGTTGTGATTATATAGGTTTGATTTGCTCAATATAATCAGACTACAAATGATTGTCTTTACAACCATCTCAAATGAGGCCAAAGGATGCATTATTAAATCCACGGGTGTTTGATTATTTGGTGATTAATCATATGGTTGTAAGGAATTTATAAATTCGAAGGGCTTGATTTGAATATTTTTTCATTGTTTTTCCTTTAAATTAACTAACTTTTATTAGAGATATTCCTTTATAGCAAAGGATTGAATATAAGAGGGTTTCTCATCAATATTAATAATATTGACCTCATATATGCCTAGAGCTTTTTTTGGCTAAAACATGAGCCACAATATTTGCCTTGTAAGTTGACATGCTGAATAGACTATTGATCTAATTTGGCAATAGTCTTTTTGATGTCCGCTACTAGAAGACCTGTACTATTCCATTGCACCTCTATGCTTGTTATTGGGTTAACCAGGGCATCTCCTCCTAGCATAACTTGCCTTAAGTCCAGTTTTGTGCAAAAGATTATAGCCTAAAGTGCAATAGTTGTGTTCTTTTGAGCTTGATTTTGTAGTCACTCAAAACCTATTTAGACTAGATCACCAACCTACTACGATGCAGAAAATTACCACCATAAACATAAGAGTTCTTTCTCATCCAAATCTCTGATCATACTACAGCTACCTCTTCAATGTCCTTTACTTAGCTTCCATGGTCTTGAGCATACTTTCTACACTTACAAGAATGAGTCCTTCATAATCTTGCACTTTTGGATCCTCATTGAGCCTTGCCCCCCAACATCCTTAGATGAGCTTCAACCCCAAAGAGTATGCTCAACATTTGTTGGCTCATTAATACAAATGAGATAATTTGGATTGTCAACCACCTTCTTCTTAAAAAAATCCATCTTGACAAGCTCATGTGCTTTTTTCGCAACTTTAAGCTTGACCCTGTAATCGATCTTTTAGTTCTCCTTGCAAATAGTATGCACTTCTCACTCAGAATCTCCTATTTGCTCACCTCCACACCAATTTGTGTAGAACCCTCACAGCTTATTGGATCCTGAAAATTACTGGTTGTGGAAGCTACTTATCTTTTCAAATTTTAACATATTCCCCATTGACAATTCTCCATATCATTCATTCTTCAATTAGTTGTCTTGCCACTAGGAAACTTCTCTCCCAATAAATGATGGGTTACTGCATCCTAGCTTTGCCTTAAGGAAATCATCTTAGGGAAATATTTGAAAAGAGTTTTAACACCTTTGTTGTAGTAAGCTTCATCCTTGCTTGGCTAACACAACAATGTACAAATTTTCCAAAATTTTGAATCCGAGACTACTTGCATTCTTTGCCTTTCCCATTTGTCTCCAATTAAACCAGTGAATCTTCCATTCGCCCTCTTTTTGCCCTCACCAAAATTTTTGCATAAATTTGTTTATTTCCAGCAAGAGATTCTTAGGAGGCATAAAGACACCCATGTTGTAGGTGGGAAAAGCTTGTATGATAGATTTGAGTAGGATTTTCTTCCCACTTTTAGTTGCTTATTTAATTCCTTATAGTATCCAATATGCGTTTGAAAGATGTTGAGTGAGATCTACCAATTAAAGTAAGTATTCCAAGTATTTTTCATAGGATTTAGAAAATTAAATGCCTGTTATAGCTAGAATGATTGCTTTGACTTCTTGTTAGATGTTTTTGTTGAAGAAAATGGATGTATTTTCTTTATTAAGGCTTTATCCAACACCTTTCCATAAAGTTCCAGTATAAGTAATATACTACACTCCAAGGAATAAGCCTTATAGAAAAGTAAATTATCATCGGCAAAGAATAAGGTTAATGTGTAATAGACCTCTAGAGATTGGAACTCTTGTTATATGATCTGAGTTTTCAACATTGTTTAGAAGGGGTCCTAAGACTTCTAAGCAGTGGATGAAGAGATTAGGTGATATAAAGGGTCACCTTGTCTAATCCTTCTTATTGGTTTGAAGGCTCCTTGATGGGTGCCAATAATGGGGATAGAATAACATGCACAACTAACACACCTCATGATTAGATCAATTCACTTCCCATCAAAACCCATCTTATGCATCACAACCCTTAGAAAATCCCGTTTGATCTTATCATAGGCCTTGCTCATGTTAGATTTCAAGGCTATGGACGTAGACTTAATGTTGTCCGAGACCAGTCTTTCAAGAATGAAGGCACTTTGGGTAGGCAAAATAATCTCAAGGAGAGTTAACTTCAATTTGTTAGCCAACACTTTTGCTATGATCTTATAGAACATATTGCATAAGCTTAAAGGTTTAAATTTTGAAACCTTGATGAGATCTTTGACCTTGGGGATAAGGGCTATTAAGGTATCATTTATACCATTTGTCCATCTTCCAAAGTAGAGAATGTCAAGTACTACCGCAAAGACATCTTGACCAATAATACTCTAGTGTTCTTTGTAAAAACCTTTAGGGAACCTATTAGGACCTAGTGAACTCAAAAAAATTCATCTAAAAAATTTCTTGCTCAATTTCCTTCACCATGAACTCCTTTGTCTACCCCACATTCATCTTGAATGTGATTGTTGGATTCAAATAGGCTAAACAGTCTTTTATCCCATTAGGTTAGGATGATAAGATCAGGTCACAGAAGAAAGATTAAAAAACTGACTGATATCCTCTAGATTTTTAGCAACTTCCTGTGACAATCTGAATCAATATTTCTAAGGTCGGAATATGAATAATTTATTGTACCTAAATTAGGTTTAATAGAATATTTTGGATAAGCCCGCAAGACATATTAATTGGTATTGGGTCCAAGAATTTACGGTAAAGGCCCAAAAATATTTCTTGGGCTAGTTGACTTAGTTTGGACTTAAGACTAGGCTCATTGAGATTTATTAAATACTAGGTTGATGAAAATATGAGCAAACCCAATACATTATTTGGACCATTTAAAGTGGCCCAACCCATATGTTAATTCCATACCATACCCAAGAGAAACCCTAAGACCCATGAGAATGACCCAACCCGTTTGCAAAACCCATGACCTGACTTCCTGCTGTATATACAGACCGTTATAAGTCGGTCATGCATGTAACCTCAGTCATCACAAATATAGGAATTTTCTTTTGATAGCAGCCTCTCAAGGCTCCTTTCCCCACCGTAGCTCCCTCTCCTCCTCCTCTGGTTTATTATACTCACGACCCTTTTGCTTGTATTGGAGTTTGTTGTAATGAATCTGAAAGTCGAACAAAACCACAATCAACGAACAAAGATAGTCCTATTGAGGAATGAAGAGCTATTGACTCAAATAGAGGAAGGAGAAATGATGGAACAGGAGCCATTTTGGTAACTCATAACTTAGATGTCAATAATTATTATTCATGGGCTAGATTGATGAGAAGGGCTCTTAGAATAAAAAACAAATTAGGGTTTGTGGATGGTACCCTCTGTGAACCTGCAGATCCAAATGATCCCTTGATGGAACACTAGCTGAGATGCAACGACATTGCAATCACTTGGATGCAAAACACCATGGCTGTCGACATGAAATGCAGCATGGTCTATGTAGAGACGGCTCATCAGCTATGGCTGGACCTTGAGCAGAGGTTTGCTCAACAAAATGCACCTTGAATCTATAAGATCAAGCAAGGTATAACAGCATTAGTAGAAAACCAAGATGTTGTAAGTGTTTATTTTTCAAAACTCAAAAATCTATTGGATGAACTGTTAAATTATGAGTCCATTCCTAATTGTCTATGTGGAGGTCTGAAAATAGTAGTTCAAAATCAGCAACGTGATTGGGTAATGAAGTTCTTGATGGGCTTGAATGAGTCTTACAAAAGTATTAAAGCTCAAATTCTTTTGATTAAGCCTTTTCCTAGTCTTAATGAAGATTATTCGATTGTTCAACAATAGGAGAATAAAAGGGAGATATCTTTAGATTGCATGGTTAATGAATCCATGGCTCTCGTAGCTAGAGGAAATTTTAGAGAAGGTGGAAAACAAAATTTCTCATCTCAAAAGAACGACCGATATTATTTTATTCACTGTAAAATGTCAGGACACTCTCTTGATAGATGCTTCAAAGAAAATCCTAAGCCAACCTGCTCACACTGCCAAATACTTGGACATATAGCTAAGAAATGCTTTAAATTACATGGGTATCCTTTAGGCAATAGATTCGATGGGAAAGCTAGATTGCCTTCATTTGCTACAAGTCAAGTTTCTGCAATCCAAGCTTCTGATAAGGAACAAGTGAGGGACAAAGCCCAAGTCTCATTAACTCAAGAATAGTATTCTCAACTCTTGGCACTCCTTAAACCATCCACCAATAGCTCGTCACAGCTCCCTTCAACAAATAATGTTCAGACATTCTTCCCATCTTCTTCTAATACTGAAATTTCTAAGATAGCTAATATATCTCTATGTCTCTCTACTTGCAGCACCAACACCACTTATTTTACTGCCATTCCTTAAATCCTGGACATAGGTGCAACAGATCATATAATCTATTCCACTTCCTTTTTCACTTCAATTAATTCTCAAGTTTCATACTCTGTAGCTTTGCCTAATGAAGAGGTTTCCACTCATGTTGGAACTGTTGAAGTAACTAAGTCTCTTGTTCTTCAGAATGTTCTTTGTGTTCGTTGTATTTCTTTTAACCTTATTTCAGCTAGAAAAATAACTCAAGAGTCCAACTGTTGTCTAATGTTTTTCTCTGATTCTTGTTTCATCCAGGACCTTTCGACTTGGACAACGACTAGAATGGGTGAAGTAAAGCACGGTTTATATCATTTGCTGCAAAAGGAAATCTCTCCTTCAACCTTAGCAGAAGTTTTAAATCAGTTTGTTCATACTGCACCTTTATCTGCTTCAGAAACTTGTAATGCTGAAGATTTTGATCTTCTGCATTACAGGCCAGGACATTCATCTTATTCTAGACTTGCTTTAGATACTAACTTCCATACATCCAAACATCTTGGCCATAAGCCCTATCTTGTATGCCATTTAGCTAAGTTACACAAATTACATTTTCCTGCAAGTGAACACAAATTTGAAAGATGTTTAGAATTAGTGCATTGTGATATTTGGGACACTTGCGATGAGATGAGTTATAATGGTTCTAGATATTTCTTAACTCTTGTAGATGATTTTGGTAGATGTACTTGGGCATACATGTTTAAAACAAAATCAAATGCAACCAGTGCACTACAAAGGTTTTGTGCAATGATTAAGAACCAATTTGATACCAAAGTCGAAATTATTCGTAGTGACTTTGGGGGAGAGTTTGCCATGAAAGAACTTTATCTTAAAAAGGGGATTATACACCAAAAAACTTGTGTTGAAACACCCCAACAAAATGCCATAGTAGAGAGGAAACATCAACATATTTTGAATTTTGCTAGGGCATTAAAATTTCAAAATTCCATTCCATTTAGATATTGGAATGACTGTTCTTACTGCTATCCATCTTATCAATAGAACCCCATCCCCTTTGTAAAAGGACAAAAGCCCTTTTGAAATTCTTTTCAAGACCAAACCTACCTATTCTCAACTCAAAGTTTTTGGGTGTTTAGCTGTTACCACTACCCTTGTGCATGGGAGGCACAAATTCAACTGTAGGGCCAGAAAGTGTGTTTTCTTGGGATATCCCTTTGGGATCAAGGGTTATAAATTGTTAGACTTAGAAACCAAGAAAATTTTCATTTCTCCTAATGTTGTCTTTTCATGAAACCATTTTTCCCTTCAAAGTCAATACCAAAGATTGCACCACCAAAGATCTGGTAGTCTAATAGATCCTATTCAACTTTCATTTCTTCAAATAACTATGACATCTTTCCCAAATATTTCCAAACAAAATGATTCTACTGAAACAGAAAATCTAAGTCCAATACCTCTTGATTATGTAGATTCTTCTATAGATACTGAGACTTCTAATCCATAGATCAATGAAGAAATTAATCATTCCAACCCTTCCATTCCTACAAACACAAACCATGTCCATCACTTGCCACGAAGATCCACCAGAATAAGAAGAGCTCCTCCTCTTTTGCAAGATTATATATGCCAACAAGCTACTTTATCTCACCCATTTAATAAGCTGGACAAGGAAGGAGGTGCTGTTTTTCCAGGTAAGCAGCCTTTTCCTCTTAGTGATTGTATGTCTTATGAAAATTTTTTCACTCCACACAAAGCTTTTGTGACATTCATAACCAACCAAATAGAACCTAGGAAATATTAGGAAGCTTCCCAAGCCTCCCAGCGGTGTGCTGCCATGCAAGGTGAGATAAAAGCACTTGAGTTAAATGACACTTGGGATATTGTTGACCTACCTTATGATAAAGAGGTAATATGATACAGATGGGTTTACAAAATTAAGTTTAATGCTGATGGAAGTGTTGAAAGATTTAAAACAAGGTTGGTGGCAAACGAGTACACACAATAAAAAGGTCTTGATTATCATGAGACTTTCTCTTCAGTAGCAAAATTAGTCACAATAAGGACTTTGATAGCTATAGTAGCTGTGAAAGGATGGCACTTGCATCAATTTGATGTGAACAATTCTTTCCTATATGTGGACTTAGAAGAAGAAGTCTACATGCAAATACCAACTGGTTATGGTGATGGAAATGGGAGAAAAGTTTGTATTGGTTGAAGCAAGCGTCAAGGTAATGGTATTCCAAGCTGTCTAATTTCATCATCCAGCAAGGATTTAATTAGTCTAAGGCTGATTACATCTTGTTTACAAAATCAAAAGGTAACTCATTCATAGTCATTCTTGTATATGTTGATGACGTTATAGTTGCAAGTAATTTGTGGATAGTGTCAATACTCTTAAAGTTTCTCTCAATGATAAATTTAAAATTAAAGACCTCGAAAAATTGAAATACTTCCTTGGTCTTGAGGCAGCAAGGTCAGAAGAAGGCATCCATGTATGCGAAAGAAAGTATGCACTTGACATACTAAAGGATTCTGGTACAATAGGTTCGACCCCTGCTAGAATTCCTTTATATCAAGATCTCAAGTTATCGAAGGATCAAGGAGAATTACTTACTGATCATACTCTTTACAGTAGTTTAATTGGTCAGTTGCTTTACTTGACTACAACTAGACTAGACCTTGCATATTCTACCCAATTGTTGAGTCAATTTATGGACAGCCCTAGAATTCCTCATCTACATGCTGCTCACAAAGTGTTAAAGTACATTAAAAGGGAATCGGGCCAAGGATTGTTCTATTCAACAAAATCTGAATTGCAATTTTAGGGTTATTGTGACTTGGATTGGGGGGCCTGCCCAGACATAGAGAGATTAGTAATAGGGTTATTGTGTATTAATTGGTTCTTCCTTGGTGTCTTGGAAATCAAAGAAACAAAATGTGGTTTCAATATCTTCGGCTGAGGCTGAGTAGAGAGCAATGGCCAACCTTAGTTGTGAATTGACTTGGCTGAGATATGTTTTCAAGGATTTAAATGTTTAACATCCTCAAGTAGCAATGTTAAACTGTGATAGCAAATCTGCAATTAATATAGCGACAAATCTAGCTTTTTCATGAAAGAACAAAAAATATAGGAGTTGATTGCCATTTGATTAGAGATAAAATTCTGGAAGGGAGCATCACAGCTGAACACCTTAGCATTGGTTTACAAGTTGTTGATGTTTTGACCAAAGCTCTAAGTTCACCTAACTTTTATCAACATTTGTTCAAGATGGGAGTAATAGACATCTACTCTCCATCTTGCGGGGGGGCTATTGAGGAGTGAAGAGCTGTTGACTTAGATAAAGGAAGGAGAACCACAGCTGCAAGACCCACACATTCAACAGCAGCGTGAATACCCTACAGGCTAAGTGATGAGGGCATTACATTGTTATTGTGCAAATTGTATATAGGGCTTTGCCTTTTGTTTTATTGCCTTTTACTTTATTCTTTGATGCTAGCTATAGGAAGTTTTGTCACCTACTAGCTTTGTATTATATATAGGTTACTTTCCATTTGTATAGAACTACATACAAGAGAATCAATACAAGTAGAATTTCCTTCCAAAGGCTCTGCACTCGATCTGTTTGATATTTTTATCCTTGGACCTTTTTTCTTGTAAGTCCCATTCATGTAAGCATCAATGCATTGTCAACCATCACAATAACTTGGCCTCACGGAAAGCCACCGAATCCTCTTAGCCAAGCAAACAATTTGGACCTCCACAGCAAGCCACTAGATGCTTGCCAAACACTACCCAGGGCACCGTACACCGCCTCCCTCAGTCACACGCCAAAGCCATTCACGAGTGTGTCACTCTTGTAAGCCTAGTAAGCTTATAGCACCTTAGTTTGGCCCTGGACATCATCCTTGAGACACCATTAGCCGCCAAACCCCATCATGGAAGTTCTGCCTTATCACACCACCTAGTCCCTCTTGTTGAAGGATATCATCAGTCGTTTTCCTCTTCCTTGTGCATATATCTCTTCCACGGGCTCCACTTTCTCGATTGCAACCCAACAACACCATAAAGGCCGGTACCACACAGTCATTTATCCATTGCCAAGAACTATCTAGACTCTGCCCTAGCATACCCAGCCTTTCCCCCCATTGGGCATGAGTCTCTCTCTCTCTCTCTCTCTCTCTCTCTCTCTCTCTCTCTCTCTCTCTCTCTCTCTCTCTCTCTCCTCCTTTGGTTTTACCTTCTAGCCATCTAGTCCATCGGTTCCTCAAGTGCTTATAAAAACCAACCTTCTAATTCAAAATCATGAAGCTTTGGATAGGTACAATATGTAAAAGCTTGAGACTCTAAACAAATTACATATATGTCTTGATTTTAAGTCACTTACAGTCATAGGTTTAGGGATTAATTACAAATAAAATGGGGTGTAGGAAAATCGAAGTAGGGTTACAAAGACTAGATTTTTAACATGGAAATTGAGGAGAAAACATCTTAGGGTTTATTATTTTATGATGCTATATTGTTGACGATAAAATTCAAGAGAAAGTTAGATGCTAGATGTGGAAAATATTCTTAGGATTTAATCGTAGAATTATTTGAAGAAATTACATGGAGCTCAATGATTGGGGGAGCGATAAAATTTGAGGGTTATAAGAATCTTAAGTTTTTAGTGAATATAGTTTGTTTTAGTATCTTAGGTGTTAATTAAAAGGTATGTATGTGTTTAATTAGAAATTGACTTAAGTTAGGTGCCAATTTTATAGGTAATTGGCTTCCCTCAAAAATATTAGATTAAAGATATAACGTAAAGTAGCATGATTTTACCCTTTACATATGTATGGTAAACAACATGTTTTGTATAAAAGTATTATGTATGTATGCCTTTCATTAGACTAAAGTATTATGGTAAACAACATGAGGGCAATCTGATTTTTGTATATTCTAAATATATTGGTGTTGGTTCTAATAATAAAGCTGAGTTGTTGGGGGTGCTATTTGGATTGCACAGATGTAAGGACATGGGTTTGGTTAATATTATTGTTGAGCTAGATTCATCTTTGGTTGTGAATTGGCTGGAAAAAGGGTAAATGTCAAGTTTGGTATTTGGAGGAGTTTTGAGAGGAGATTCTCTCCCTCATCCGAAGCCTTAATATTCGGTTCTATCATGTGTTTAGAGAAGGGAATAATGCTACGGACTAGTTAGTTAAAGGTGGAAGCAAGGGGATAATGGAGGTCTATACTTCAGCTACCATTCTAAAGGATCTAAAAGGGATATTATGTATGGATAAATGTAGATTGACATGCTTAAGAAAGAGGTAATTAGTGGACGTAGGAATATTTTTGGGGGAATTGAAGCAGAAGGCCATGCGATAACATGCCTTCACGTGGAGACGTGATTTGCGTTCTTACGTAGCATTCGCATTTTACGTTTACAGTGCTTCCTGTTTCTTTTGCGTTTGGTTATTTATTCATTATTCTTTGTATATTTTGCTCTAATAATTACCCTGGTGGATTAGGGACTGGGTTTTGGCCCTTTTCAATAAGTTCTTGTCATTGACACATGGGTTGGTTTTATTGAATATTTGTAAATCCTATGTTTTGAATGTTACCACGGTATTCCTCTGCCATAAGTGAGGGTTTATCTAATAAAAGTGGGTCAGGGTCACTATTGGACATACCTTGTCTCTTTTCAAAAAAAAAAAAAAATGTATGCCCTCCATTGGAAGCCCCTTTTTATGTACCAAGTTATGATATAATAAAAGTGAGTTTCAATATCATGATAATATATATTTTATATGTGTCATGATATGTTTTCATTTATGACTACGTTAGGCTATGTCATTATGTGTTATATATGCATCATGATAAGAAAGATAAAAGACAAGTTATGAAAGAAGTTTTAAGAATGACCATAAGAGATGTATGGAACCAATACAGTATGGGTGGACATGCAAGCCATGGAGAAACCTGGGTCAAGAATGACTATTTATTTTAGGGAACCATTTTGTGACGCCCCCAAATCCCCACACACGGACGCGGGGAAATCGAGACGTCCGGATGGTGACAACCCGGGTCACCACCCTAACGACGGGTGCCAAGTGTGTGCAAAGGCAACATATGTGCACGAAGACACACGCAGCGGATAACGAAAGCCATATAACTAAGTACCAGAATTTTTCTTAACGTAATACAAGCTGTTTGAAACATACATAAATAAAATATTAAAAAACACTAATATAGTTTTAAACCAAACTATAAAGCATAACATCAGCAACCCGGCGGAGCTGCATCCTCGAGCTCAGCCTCCTCCTCCTCATCCTCAAAACCTGCACCAAAAGTTACGTAACCAAAAATGGTACCGCAGGTAAGTAAAACCCAAACACCACCAGATAAAAACACATAGAACTCAAACAACATGCATGAAGTGATGCCAATGCGCAAAACCCATAAAACATAATTTTCCACACACGCCAAAAATCCCATTTGGCCCAAAAACAAACCCGTTCCAAAAACACGCCAAAAGTCACATTTGGCCTCTATAACCGTCTCAAACCAAAATCTATTTTATCCGTATGCACCATGACCTCCCCTAGGGGTCATCCACACACCCTGGCTCCAGTGCCACACCGTAGAGTACCACCACGCATGTGACACCTAACGAGCGATACCCAGTTCCACGCCCCGCGTGTTCGTAGCCAAGCATCCTCTAGCACTCACCAGCGAAGGGCCACGGAGTCGGTGCGTAGGGCGATGCCCGGTTCCGCGCCCGGCGCGTTCGTAGCCAAGCACCCCCTAGCCCCCGCTCCTGTCGTCGCCCAGCGACAACCCAGGGGACATCACTCAGTTTATTCTGCTCCCGAGTGACCAGAGGAGCTCCACCGAGATAATACCCCATCCCGGCTTGGGGTCGTGATACACACGCACCCAAAAGTCCACTTACGCCAATAAACAGGCTTTTCACAATTAAACAAAAGCACACGTGCATGCACCATGTAAATGCTATATCAATGCACAAAAATAATCAACCAACATAAAGCAATAAAACAAGCAACTCCGTCCTCCATCGATCCGACCCCCGAACTCCTCGGACTCAGTCCGGAATCAACCAACCAGCAGATAAAATAATTGAAAGAGCAATATATATTTAAATCTGAAAATAGGGTTTGGAAAATACTTACAGTGTTATACGGTATTTTTAGAAAACACTCAGCGTTGCAAACGGCGGAGGAAAAGCAACGTAACAGTGAAAATTCACTGTGGCCGTGGGTTGTAAAATACCCACTTTTGAACGGGGACAAACCAGGGCTTGAGATTGATAGGGAATGGTCTAAGGATGATTATGAAGCTATTGGAAGTGGTGGTTGGCCGTGGGTGGCGGCAGAAACGGCGAAGAGAGGCCGGATTTCCCAAAAAGGAAAGCTAGCTCGTGGGAGCTGTTCCGGTGACCATTGGAGGCCGAAAATAGGTGGGTTAGGACAGCAAGGGACCGGTGATGAAGTGGTGAAGAAATGGTGGCCGGAGGTGGAGCGACGGCGGCGGATCGAGCCAAAAACCGTGGGGGCTTTAAGGGTGTTTTCCGGCCAAACGGCTGGTCGGATGGGGCTGGAATTTGGTGAGGGGTTGCGCCGGAGGGAGGGGATTCGAATGGTATGGGCGGTGTGCCGCACGGCGGCCGGACGGCGGCGGGTCGAGGGCAAAAAGCAGCTCCGGCGTGGGAGAGGAGGAGAGAGAGAGAGAGACGGGGTCGACGTGCCCGGGGAAGAAAGAAAAAAAAGAAGAAAAAGAAAAGAAAGAAAAAGAAGAAGAAAGAAGAAAAAGAAAGAGAAAAAGAAAAAAAAGAAAAAGGAAAAAAAAGAGATGTAGGAAAAAAGATGAGGTCTAATCCTCATTCCGGGAAAACAAAACAAATCCGCTGAAACGAGATTAAAAACAGTAAAACGACTAAAATAAAATAAATAAAACACAACATAAAATAATTTAAAACCAATTTTAAAACGTAATAAATTAAAATAAATAAACTAATATTATTTAAAATAAAAAGAACCCTTCAGCGAAAATACACGCGAAAGCGAGTCATCACACATTTTATACCTGGTGCTTGATTAAAATAAATTAAAGGCAAGGTTAGTAGCACACCAATCCCTTGGATTTCTAAAAATGACGTTATTCTTAATCTAGGGGAATGAGGTGTTACACTTTCCCTTCCCCATTTGATATCCCTGTGATGGCGTTAATCTTTCTTCTTTAGTTTTCACACATGAAACAATTGTGTTTGTATCACCTTTCGACAACAATCTTTATTTTTCTCTTTGTTTCCATTTGATATCATCTTCTTCAAATAGGTAGTCCACCTTCTTTTGCAACTCTTTGATATGCCTTATGGATCCTCCATTGTTTAACATCTATAATGATTTTATCTAATTCAACTTATGGTTAATGAGATTATCCTGTTACCTTCCTAGAACTTATTTGCTCCATCTAACCATTTTATAACTACAGATGTTCAAACCTTTTTTTGTTGCTTCAAGTTTGTTATTTAAAAGTGTAGTACTACCCCCAGGCCTCTTTGATTAATTCATGACAATCATCTTTCTTGGCCCAACTTTCTTCATATCTAAATACTCTCCTCTGGGCTAGTTTACTTGGCCTGGTTGCGAGTAGATACGAATGACAGGCAATGATCTAAGCTCTAAGTTGCAAAAGCATTTATAGTAATTAGAGAATATAGCTTATGCCATTCACTACTAGCCAACACTCTGTATAGTCTTTCTTTTGTAAAGACACTTCCTTCTCTATTATTGCATCATGGAAATCTAGCACATCCGAACCCCAAATCACTCAATTTGCATCCTTCAATGGCTTTCTAAACCCTTTCGTTTGTCTGTATGGTCTCATAGAAGCCCCCGAACTTCTCTCCTTAGTTAGGGATTTCATGAAAATCACCCATATACGGCCAAACCATGTTAGTAGGTGGCTTTATGTGCTTGAGCAATCTCTAAATCTCTTCTTTTTGGCTATTATTGTGTTACCCCAAAAGTTTGTCAAAAGCCATTGCTGAGTGCTATCTAAGAAGTATACGAAAGAGATATATGTCTTTGAGCAAAAGTGTCTAACTTAACTATTATCTAATGCTTTCAAGGAAAAGCTAATCCTCCACTCCACTCTTTAGTATCCACTACAAAACTATGCTCGTACCCTAACTGATTCCTTACCATTTTTACCTTTTCGTTGTTACATTATGTTTTTATGAGAATGACAAAAATTGCGTGTTTTACTTTTACCATGTGGTGAAGCTCTCGAATTGTCCAAGAGTTTCTAAGCCATTGACAATTTCTAATTAAGAAATCCATCGCCAAATCAATTTGCTTTGAGTTCCCCGCATTTGAGAGTGAACTTCTAGCTTTTTCGACGCTAGAGCCATTGACCTCGACAATTAAAGAATCAAAGCCTCCCCTCTTCTTAGCATCTCTTATTGTGTTTGTTGACATGTAACTTGTTTAGGTTTTTCCACGTGGCTTTTTGGACTGTGGTGTAAAAGCACAAGAGTACATGGTTGACTACAATTTCCATGGATTCCTCTTGAAGTATGATAGTTTCACTCGAAAAGATTCTTCCAGCATAATTTTTCATAATTACCATATTGTCTATAAAGTATTTTCCCCTTGATACTTGTGTCTACCTTTGTCCTGTCTCGTCTATAAAAGTTGATTAACAATCTTTAATGAGTTTCCTTTCGGAAGCAAGATATCCTTTTGGATTGGCATGTGGCCTTTGATCCCATTTCCTTCTTAAAGCCGATTGACATAATCCCTACTTATCTTTCTTGTAAAGTTGATCCAATTTCCTTATTAAAAAAATTACATTTTAATACTATTTTATTCAATTTATTCTCTCTCATTTTTCAAAACTCAATAAAAATCTTCACTTAAACTGTTTTACTACTATTCACAAACAATCTCACTACTATTAACAGATTTCTCATCTCATCTAACTATCCAAACGAGGCTATTGTGATCTTGCCTTCTTGATTTTCCTTCCTTTTTCGAAACCATTGGGATCGACATTGTCAGAACTCTTGATTTGTTAGTGTTCTTTGCTTGGTTATAATTTTGGCCTACCACCATACTTCCTAGCTCCATTCACATATGAAGATGAATTACTTGCTCGAATTATTGGATTATACTTAAAGGGGATAAAATATCTAAGGCCTAGATAAGCCAAGTCCAAACCATCAAAATGCTCCCACTAGAAGACAACAGAATGAGAGAGGAAGAAGAGAGAAAGAACGGACAAAGAAGGCTGGGGAAGGAAAGGGTGTCAAGAGGAAAATTGGAGATATGACATAGATGAGAGAAGAGATGACATAAAGTAAGGGAGGGACAGAGGATAAAGGGGGCTTCCAGATGACTTTCAACGGGGACTTCAACTTCTCCTTCAATTTCTTCAACCTCAAGACAAAGACTAGTCACAAGATTTCCACAAAAGATAGAGATCTGATCTCCATTATACAACAATATGAGAGACCATGAGAGACTGTAAAACAAGCATATTATAGTAGATTCGCCTTCCTAACAACTTGTGGATCTAGGCCCAGTGTAGAACCACGTAAATTTGTGTCTTTCCATCTTTTTTATTTTTCCTGCTTACTGCCATGGATGAAAATATAGACACTGTACAACTGCACCAAACCACTTTCAGGGGCTCCCTATAGCATTGATCGAGGCCTAAATCACAATAACAGGCCAGGAATGACTCTCTCACATTCCAGCCCATTGTGCTATTTTTAGGCGTCAACAATTGGTGTCGTCTGTGGGATCTAATTTACTATCTACATTGAAAGGCGGAGAAGGTCGATTTTTCAGCGCTAAATGGTCACCGAAGCCACATATAAAAGTATCCTAGATAAGTATTCTTAGCCCTCCAACTTTTATTTTTATGAGAAGTTTTGCAAAAAATGGCGAACAGCCCTTTTTGAGCCAAGCTAAAATCCAAGTTACTCGCCAATTGAACTACAAATACTCAGTGCACTATACAAAAAAGGCGAGATACACCCACTATGTACGAAGTACACATAAGCTATTGTAGAGGTATTATGCACTCAAGTGCACAGTGCACATACAAAACACACATAGTGCCATGCACAACGATGTGTGGGTGCATGTAACATGAGTCTAGGGAGCATGCAGCGGCAGGCTAACTGCCTGCCGCCCTTCAAGAGTAGCCCCGCCTGCTAAGGATCGTGTCGACAGATGATCGAATGGACTAGTGGGGATCACCCCACCTAGTTTACGCCGCATGAAAGCCATAGGCTGACTGGACCCATCTTGTCAACCACATGGGGGGAGCCTAAGACAGCCACCGATCGCCTCTATCTCCAATAAGGACCCATCTTGGAGGTTGTTGGGTCATAACTCACCAATTTTCGATGAGCTTGTAATGCCATGGTTGGGCACACAGACAATGTTTGCCATTGGTAGGCTTGCTGTTGGTAACAGAGAACATCAATAGGACCTTTCCCACCAGCCCTACCACTTCCTCGGTCTTGCCAAAAGCTACTCCATTATCACCGTCTCACCAAGCACGACTCGGTCGCTGGTGTCCCAGCTAGACTTGTCACGGCCAAATGCATCCCAACTCAATAACACCATCTCGACTTGGCCATGCACGCATCCTGTTCAGGCCATTTGCATCATCCTATCTCGGCAATGTGCAGCCTACTTCGTCCCAACTCGGCCATGCATAGTCAATGCCATCCTGACCCGACCATGCACGTCCCAACTCAGACATGCACAACCAATGTGAATCAGCCATGCATAGCTAATGCACTAGCATCATACCACCTATTTTGGCAAGGTGAAAAATGGCAGATCGGTGCTGCACACGCATGCTGCTCAGTCATACCTTCCCAACCACAAGTTGCTGAGCTACAAACTGCACAACCAAATACGTCTTGGATAGCAGTTGCATGGACAGGAACAGATCCGACACAACCTTCTCGGGTTCCATATTTCTCCTGCCATAGCTCCACAACAATAGAGCTTAGACAAGAGGTCCCTCAATATCACTATAAAACCTACCCACCCATGAAGTTACACTGTCAATAAGGATGCAACGATGGTCACACGCCCTAATTAACTGTTAACGTAGGTGGTCAAGGCTACACAGCTTACTCCAGACAACCTATTTAATATATATATATAATTAAAGTACTGAAGTGAAAAAAGGAGAGAAGAAGAGCAAGGAAGAGAAGAAACAGCAACAAGCAGAGGGCAAGTTTAGTTAAGCAAAAATCGGCAACATCAGCTAAAATGTCCTGGTTTGTCTCTCTCTAAATTTATGTTAATTACATTTTTACCAACAAAATTGGTTCCCGTGGCGCGAGACATTGGATACATAGCCCAAGTTTGGCACAGCTTGAATGTCCCAACATGTCTCAATCGGAATAAATTTCTTGACAATAACTTGCACATGGCCAGTGGGCACCTCGGACCTTCATCGTTGCCAAAACACGACTGCCCACGGTCCCTCCTATGGGATGAATCAAGTTCACAAATCTCTTGCTTGTGATTGAGAATTATCTACAAAAACCAGTTTGGCTTTTGTAGTACGGTCAAGGGCCCCAACTACTTACCTCCCTCATATCTACGAGGGTTAACGAGGTGAGTTCAGTTTTACAACTTGCTTGACCTCCATCTAGTCACCAGGGTGAGTTTAGTCTAATGTATTGCTCGATCGTAATCCAGTTAGTGGGACGAGTTCAATCTAACCCCCAGCTCGACCTCCATCTGGTCAAAGGGTCGAGTTCAGTCTAACGTATTGTTGGATCTCTATCCAATCAACGGGGTGAGTTCAATCTAATGTACTACTTGACCTCCATCTAATCAATGGGTAGAGTTTATCTGAAGTACTACTCACCTCCATCGAGTCAACGAGGAGAGTTCAGTCTTATTGATTGACCTATATCTAGTTAGCAGGGTGAGTTTAGTCTGACGTCCTACTCAACTTTCATTCAGTTAGTAGGGCAAGTTCAATCTGACATACTACTTGACCTCCATACAATCAACAGGGCGAGTTCAGTATGACGCACTGCTTGCCTCCATCCAGTCAACGAGATGAGTTTATTACCTTTGGGAATGAGTCTTCAGAGTTAACATGCCTTTGAGCTCTACATAAGTTACCTTCGGCAACAAGTCGACTGGCTCGACAACCACCAAAGGTGGACCTAGGGGATCGACTGGCTCCCTAACCACTTTGCGTGGGTTACCACAAACAAATTTTGACACTGCAGGAAAAATAGAAATGTAAACTGCAATTCACATCGGAAAAGAAAAATTCACTGACATCATCATAAACAAAGATGTTGGATAAATATATGCTTTTCGAAAACAACAAAGCGAGTTCAGACTTTTGCATTTTTCGTCTTCCCTCACTTTTATGAGGGTTAACAAGTTGAGTCTAGTCTTAGGCAATGCTTGAATCCACCAGGATAACAAAGCGAGTTTAGTGTTATGCATTGCTCGACCTCTGCCAAGACAACAAAGCAAGTTCAGTTTTACGCGCTGCTCGACTTCCCTCACTTTTACGAGGGTCAACAAGGTGAGTCCAGTCTTATGCACTACTTCACCTCCGCCAGAACAAGAAGGTGAGTCCAGTCTTATGCACTGCTCAGCCTCCGCTAGAAAAAGAAGAAGAAGAAGAAGAAGAAGGTGAGTCTAGCCTTACGAATCACTCAACCTCCTTCATGCCAAAGAAACTGGTTCAATTTGTTGGCTACCTGGCTTATCACCATTTTCATAATGAGTCAATAGGCAAAAGAGGTCAAGAATTGCTCAACCTCCAAGGTGCTTGAATAGGCGGGCAAGTCACTTGACTACCCGACCACCCTTACGCACCTTATGTGTTCGAGTACCTCTGCCACCAAAGCCGAGAGTCAAGCCCATCTCTCTCCAAAGTTGAGCTCCACACTTGCACCTTACATGGTCAAGCCTATCTTTTGCGTTGTCTCGCGATCGAAAATCTTTATCACTTAACGCACACTAAACAAAAAACCAAGGCCATTCCTACAATTTACTTTTCTATTGATTTCTCAGGACTATCTCTGTCATATATATTATCTTGAAGATTCTCAATGCCTTATTTTGGAGTGAATCAACTTTAAGAGTTGTGGGTACTGAAGGGGATAAAATATCCCGAGTCCAAATAAGCCAAGCCTAGCCCATCGAAGGGTTCCTACTAGAAGGCAACAGAAGGAGAGAGGAAGAAGATAGGAGGGGAAAAAGGCAAAGGAAGGAAAGGTTGTTAAGAGGAAAAGTGAAGAGGTGACATAAAGTCAGGGAGGAGCAAAGGATAAAGAGGGCTCCAGATGACTTCAAGGGTACTTCGACTTCTTCTTCAGCTTCTTCAACCTCACAACAGGGACTCCAGCAATGAGATTTCCCTAGAAGATAGAGCTCCGATCTTCATTGGTACAACGAGGATAGGAGACCATAAGAGGCTATAAAACAAGCATATTATAGTGGATTTTTCTTCCCAAACAACTCGTGGACGTAGACCCTATGCCAAACTATGTAAATCTGTATGTGTCCCTCTCTTTTATTTTTCCTGCATATATTTACTACATACCGCCATGGATGAATGCATGGACACCGTACAGTTGCACTAAACCACTACTAGGGGCTCCATATTGCATCGATTGGGGCTCGAATCATAATAGCAAGTCGGGAATGACTCTTTCTTCCTTTTCCAGCCTATTGCGCTACTTTCAAGTGTCAACAATACTGATTCTGGATAGTCTTTGCCCAATGCTTCCCTTATCCCACCTTCGAATAGCCTCTTTCATTATGTCTCAAAGTGCCACATTAGGAATAAAATTTTAGGAGGTGTTTATATTTGGATGTGATTCATGGTTACTTCTCACCATGTGTTTGCAATCTACCTCACACAGGTTTTGTTATATCAACTATCACCCTGACTCTAAGAGATTGCCCCTGCCAAACCCTTTATCATCAGCATCTACAATTACCACCTTGCCCATGGCTAAGCTTACCTTTTCTGCAATAGCCTTTTTCATTCCAACAAATCGCATATTGTGTAGATAAACCCAGAAAGGTTCTTGGAAGAAGTCAATATCCTTTGACGAAATACCACTATCGAGTTGATCATGCAGACTCATTCCCGATCTATCCTTTTTTGAAACTTAAGATGGAAAAGGCTCCTTCCTAATTCTTTGAAAATAATCCATCCTTCTGGCTCCAGATCGTCGACATTGTTGATCCAAAGGCTTCCATATCCAACCCCATGTCTGCAACAATTAAGGCTGTGAGGCACAACTTTCTTCATTTTACATACATGAATCACTTCATACGAAATAGTGAAATCTTGTTTCTCTTCATCCGTGAGTTTGAAACTCTCCCATGGTTTGGACAATTCTTCCTTCACACGCAAACATGTGCAAATTATAGTCTTAGAGACGAACTGTTTGCTAAATAATGAACCTCACCCTACCCTTCAAGGAAGGGACCTAGAACTCGATTAGGAGCTTATTGAGAAGTAACTAAGAGAGGTAAAATTAAAGATAAAGCTCCATTTGAAATTTGAATGCGAGATGGTATCATCTCACCTCATCTCATCTTTTCTCATCCCATCTCAACATCCAAACACTACAAATATAATACTTTTCAATTTTAAATTTTTAACTTTTTTATTTAATCATTATAACTTTCCCAAAATTTTAAGTAAAAAACACAAAAAAAAAAAAAGAAAAATTCTACTTTTTCAAATGAAAAAAGTATTAAAAATCATATTTTAACAATATTTTAACTTTGAAATTTTTTTATTCAGCTTTTTCTCTTATTTTTCAAAACCCCATAAAATATCTTACTTCAAATCATTTCACTATTATTTACAAATTGTTTCACTATTATTTACAAATTGTTTCATTACTATTCATAGATTTTTTATCTTATCTCATCTTAATATCGAAACGAGTAACATTGTTCTTGAGCTATAGTGTTTAGAGTATTGGTATTTGGAAAGCCATTAGAAACAAATCAGGCTAATCAAGTCCTTTCCTCTGGTAGCATGGGGGTTTTCTCTCTAGTTCTTTAGAACGTAGAGACCAGTCTCTTAGACTTACAGTCTGCAGAGTGTGTGTGATCATGGAGAGTGAGATTGCTAGATTATGTAAGGGGCTAAAGTTGATTGATGAAGAGAAGCATGAGGTTGATGTCCTTGAGTAAGATATAGATATGTCTATTGAAAAAAGTAAGAGATGCTTGGTTGCTTTCATTGTCTCGGATAGAGAGGTGAATATAGGTGCTTTCAAGTCAACCATAATTAAGCTTTGGCAGATAGAAGGTAGAATTGGGATTAAAGTAGTAGGAGTCATTTTTTAATTGAGTTTAAAGAGGAAGAAGAGAAGAAGATAATTTTAATGGGTAGACCATGGAATTTTGATAAGTTCTTGGTTAGTCTAGCTGAATGCGATGGTATGAATGCTCTTGGTGACATAAAATTTTCTCATGAGCCGTTGTGGATCTAGTTCCATGACATGCCTTTTATTGGGATGAATAGGCGTACTGGTATGAATTTGGGGTCTACTATTGGTCAAGTCTTAATGGTGGATAATGATGAGGAGGGTATAGGATGGGGTACGTATTTACGAGTATAGGTTTTAGTTGACATATCAAGGCCATTGGCTAGAGGTAGATTTCTCAACATTGGAAATAAAGGTTCTAGATTAAGTTGAAGTATGAAAGGTCACCCGTTTTTTGTTTTCATTATGGATTGATTAAGAATTTTAATAAAAAATGTTTCAAGGTGGGTGATCAGAGAATGAATGCAGATGGTATGTCAAGTCAATATGGTCCTTGGCTTAGAGCCAATCCTTCATTCAAGGCTATTGGAGATTATAGGAAGTCTGATGATTTCAAGTATCAGAAGTGGACTGCAGATTCCAAGAAGGGAGGCTCTGCTACGATGGAGAACAGTGGTGACAGTGAAGGTAAGAGTCCTAGAACTAGTGTAGATTTGGCTTCTATTACACAAAATCCCTAGTTTTTAGGAAGTGATAAGCAAAGGGGAGGTGTTTTCAATTTGAATTGGAAGGTTTTCAGTTCCTCGATGGCAGGGTTATCCTCTACTATAACTTATTTGGATAAGGATTATTTTCAAAAAGAGTCCTTGAGCGAGGAGAAGGTAAGGGTTGTTCCCAAGAGAATAGGAGTGCTTAAGGTTGGAGATGTTTTGAATCGAAAGGATTTCTCTTCTGAACCCTTACCTAAGACAAGATAGGAAGTTGGGGACTTGGGAGGATCCGAGGGAATATGAGGTATTATAATAGATAATTATGTTGTTTTGGATGATATTTCTGCTAAGGCTGTTGAGAAGGTTTCACAAGCAGTTCTTTTACCTGAAATAACTACCTCAACTACTGGGAGGGTAGTTACAAAGAAAACTCATACCAGTTGGAAGAAAAGAGCAAGGAGCAGTGGGTTATTGCTTTCTACTGATATTTAGGACATGGTTATGGATTGGAATGCTTATGGAGTTCAGAAGAAGAGAAGTTTGGAAGGGGTGGTCGAGAAGGATAGTGGTGGAAAAAAAACTACGAAACATGTGGTCACTGATGTGAGCAACCATATTTTATTGGCAGAGGCTGTCTTTGCTAAGCAGCTTTGCCAGCCCCAATGAATCTACTTAGTTGGAACTGTAGAGGGCTTGGGAACCCTCGTACAATTCACGAACTTCACTTCTTAGTGAAGGAAAAGAGCCCAAATATAGTCTTCCTCATGAAGACTAAATGCAAAAGAGAGAAGGTTGAATGGATTAGAAATAAAATAAAGTTTGATTGCAGCTTTATGGTTGATTGTATTGGTAGAAGTGGTGGCATTGTTATACTATGGACGAATGAAATTCAGGCTAAGTTGGCTTCTTATTCACAATGTCACATTTCTTTAACTACTATAGATTTTGATACAAACCAAAAGTTGTTGGTGTTTGGCTTTAATGGGAATCCAATAGTAGCAAGGAGAATGGACAGTTGGGGCATATTGAGACATTTAAAACCTTCCATGCATGTTCCATGGCCTTGCATGGGAGATTTTAATGAAATAATTGCACAAGATGAGAAGTCAAGGGCAGCTAGCAGGCCTTACAAACAAATGGAACAGTTTAGAGAAGCATTGGAAGACCATGGTTTATGTGATCTGGGTTTCATGTGGTCAAAGTTTACATAGAGCAATAAAAGAGATGGGAGGGATTTTACAAGAGAAAGACTGGATATGACAGTTGAGAAGAGGGCATGGATTATGTCTTTTGATAATTTAGATATTCATATTTTTCTTGTTTTAAACTCTGGTAATAGCCCATTATTTATTTCCTGTTATTGAACCCAAGGTTTCAAGTTTTATATATTTATATATCTACACATAGATTTTGATTATAACAAATGAATTCAAAGAATAAAGGAGTCTCAAACTCAAGTTGTCTACACAATGGAGTCAAGCACATCAAGGAAACAAGCATGAGTAAGAAGGGAACAAGTTCACATGAAAGTTATAGAGTAATGTTGTAAATCTCTTAAAAATTTAAAATTAGGATTAAAGTTCAAAATTAATATTTTATCATAAAATATTAAAATACATTTTCCACATTGCATGAATATTTTGAAAATTAAATTTGAAAATTTTGAAAGATGATTGATTGTCATCTTTCACATGTGCATGCCTTGATTAAAGGTTTGAACTTTGAAAATATTAAAGATGATTGATTGCCATCTTCACATGTGCATGTTTTATTTGAATATTTTTAAAAGTGATTGATACTTTTTTTGACTTATGCAAAAGATAGATGTTTTTATTTAAAAGATTTAAAAAGTAAAGTGTGCTCCTTTTGTCATATGCAAAAAGTAAAAGATTAGGCTTGAATTTTTTAAAAGTAAAGTGTGCTCATTTTGTCATATGCCAAAAGTAAAAGATTAGTTTTGAAATATTTGAAAAATGAATGATGTTGTCTTTGACAATTGAAAAAGAAGAACCTTTTATTTGATTTTTTTTTTAAAAGTGAATGATGTTGTCTTTGACATGTGAATCTTTTTAAATTTGAACATGAAATCTTATATGCGTATAAATAGATCATTTGAGAGCTTCACATTTACAACATCTAGAACATACAACATTCATTTAAAACTTTTATTCTCTCTTCTCTAAGCATTGAGCCTTAATCCTTGCTCATTTTGAGAGAGATATAGTTTGCGCTGTATTATTCTTATTTCACTCATTGAAGAGTGTTTTCTGATAACCTACCTACTATCAGCTCTTGTATCAATAAAAGGGTGTGTATAACCCTTGTGCGTGTAGAAAGTGTTCTACACAGGGAATAGTTGAATCATCACGTATAAGGTGATTGCAAGTGTAGAGGGTGTTCTACACGGATCCTTTGTAGCGGTATTGTTCAAAGGTGTAATAGATTTCTATCTCCACCTGAAGGAGGTTGAATAGTGAATTTGGGATCCTCAAGGGGTAGCTTGAGGCGAGGACACAGGTAGTGGGGCGGAACCTAGTTAACATACTGAGTTTGCTTCTCTCTTACCCTTACTCTTTATATTTATTGTTGTTTCATATTTTGTTTATATTTTATATTGTATTTTTGATTTATAATTGTTAGTTTTTCAAATACAATTCAATTCACCCCCCTCTTGTGTTAGTTATCTGGGCAACACATGTTATATGAATAATAGACCACCTAGCAAGAGAAAGAGGTTATTTAGATATGAAGCTAAATTATCGAGACAATAGGACTATTTTGAGGTTGTTAAAGAGGCTTGGAATGATAGTGTTTATGGAAAAGCTGATAAGGTGCCTATTAAGAAAGGGTTGAACAAATGCAAGGTTCAACTTATCAACTGGAGTAAGGGTTTCTATAATAACAGGAAAATGATTATTGAACAAAAAAGAGAGATGATTAAAGAATTACAAAGGTTGAACCAAGGTGATTTTAATGAAACTATAAGGGACTTACAGAAGGAAGTGGATGATTTCTTGGAAGACGAAGATCTCAAATGGTGCCAAAGAGCAAAAATGAAGTGGCTGAGAAAGTGTGATAGAAACACAAGATTTTTTTTCATCTTTGTGCAAATCAAAGGAAGCAAAACAACACTATTCTATCTATATCTGATGCAGAAGGGGGCTAGGCCAAAGATCAAGAAGAGGTTAGTTTTCTTTTCCAACAATATTATCAAGGTTTGTTCTCTACTTCTCAACCTACTGGTATAGAACAATTTGATGGAAAATTAACTGAGAATATGAATAGATCTTTACTTAGGGAATTCACACATGAGGAGATTAAAGCTTCTGTATTTGAAATGAATCCCTTAAGTTCCCTTGGACCAGATGGCTTTCCAGCTACTTTTTATAAAGATCATTGGAGAACAGTTGGGGAAGGAATCACTAGGGCAGTTTGAGATATATTAAATTATAGCAGTGGGTTTGAGGAGCTAAATGATACTTTTATTATATTGATTCCTAATAAGCAAAAGCCTAAATTGGTTATGAGTATAGACCAATTCTATGTAATGTATGCTATAAAATATTAGCTAAGGTGTTAGCTAAATGGCTAAAACTCATATTACCAGATTTGATTGTCGTTACTCAAAGTGCCTTCATCCCAGACAGGCTCATTTAAGATAACATTATAGTTTCCTATAAAGCTTTGCATACCATGCAAACTCGTCTGAAAGGTAGAAAGGGAGGTTATATGGCCCTTAAACTAGATACGAGTGAGGCTTATGATAGAGTAGAGTGGCCTTTCTTGGAAGCGGTAATGTTGAAATTGGGATTTGACAAGATGTGGATTACTTTTATAATGCAATGTGTAAGCACAGTTAACTATTCTATTTTCATAAATGGTATTCTACAAAAGAAGTTTAGACAATCAAGAGGGATTAGACAAGGGGAGGCTCTTTCCCCTTATCTATTTATACTTTGTTTTGAGGTTCTAAGTTCAATCTTGAATACTGCAGAGGAGAAGAAGTGGATCTCAGGAATTCCAATTGCAAGAGGAGCTTTAACTATTAACCATCTCTTTTTTACATATGATAGTCTTATTTTCTGTAAGACCAACTCAATTGAATGGAGTAGACTCTTTCATTTACTAAAATTTTTTTAGGCTACTTCAAGTCAAAGGCTTGGAAAAGACTTCTATCCTATTTAGCAGAAATATAAGACAAGAAGTAAAAGGGATCATATTGGCCACTGCAAGGGTTAGAGCTACTGTATCATACGAAAAATACCTGGGTCTGCCTTCTTATGTTAGTATAAATAGGTCTAAAGCACTCAATCCAATCCTTGACAAAGTAAGGGAGAGAATTAGCAACTAGAAGCACAAATTTTTGTCCCAAACTAGTAAGGAAATTCTCCTCAAAGCAGTAATTCAATCTAAACCTACTTACAGCATGGGTTTATTTAAGCTTCCTAAGCTAATTCTAAAGGAGATCAATGGTATCATGCAAAAGTTCTGGTGGGGACAAGGAGCAGAAAAAACTAAGATACATTAATTGAGTTGGCAACAGCTTAGAAAGTCAAAAAACACAGGTGGGATGGGATTCTGAGAGCTTGAGAATTTCAATGTAGCATTACTAGCTAAACAAGGTTGGAGACTTGTTCAAAGACCAAATTCTCTTACTGCTCAGGTTCTCAAATCAAAGTATTATCCAAAGACTGATTTTTTTAATTCAAAAGCTGGAAATCTTGGCTCTTTCATCTGGGAAAGTATAGTAGTAGCAAAGTCTTTGTTAATTGAGGGGCTTATATGTAAAATAGGAAATGGAGAAGATGCTAAGATATGGAATGACAATTGGGTTCCAATACCAACTTCTTTCAAGATTTAGTTACTAGTTAGCATGTTTGATGGAGAAGCAAAGGTCAAGGAGCTTATTGATCCAAATACAAGGTCTTGGAATCTAGCTTTATTGAGAGATTTGTTTCTAAACTTGAGGTTAACACCATCTCAAAAATACATGTTAGTGAATGTAATAATTAGGACAGTTGGCTTGGAGCAAATGGGAAATTTCAGTCAAGAGTGCATATCATTTACAATGTGAGTTAATGGAAAGGAAGAAGGGGCAATCATCTAAAGTTAATTCTCACTTTGGTATTTGGTCAAAGATTTGGAAGCTAGATGTCACTAATGCAGTTAAAAGAAACTTATTGTGGAGAGCTAGTTTGGAATCCTTGCCTACCAAGCTTAATCTCTTTAAAAGGAAGGTGTGGACTCTCCAAACTGTCCTATTTGCTTGAGTGACTTAGAATCTACTATTCATGCCCTATGGAGTTGTCGAGCTGCTCAGGATGTGTTTGGATCAAGCTCTAGTAAGCTATAGAAGAGTCGGGCGGAGGTGTCTTCTTTCCATACTTTGCTTGATCTGTTTTTTTCCTCTTTAACAGATGAAAAATTAGTTGAGGTTGCGATAACCTCTCACCTAATTTGTAAGAGGAGGAATTGTATTGTATTTGATGGGAAGTTTAACTCTACTAAAGAGTTGGCTATTCAATCTAGACACACAATGGAGGAATTTTCAACTACAAGACAAAGAGTCACAAAATAAATCAGTTGCTATTGCATAATCAAATCAAGCTTGGGAATGTCCTCCTCTTCATACATTTAAGCTCAATTGGGATGCTACCATTGTAGTGTCGACAATTTGGTAGGAATAGGGGTGATAGTAAGAGACCATGAGGGTCATGTGGTTGCTACTCTCAAGTCCTCAAGGGTGTCCTTTCCAAATGCAAAGTTGGGTGCATGTTTGGCATTGCTCAAAGCAGTTTTGCTATGTAAGGTACTTGGGTTGCACCAGGTTATATTGGAGGGTGATGCACTTTTAGTTGTAAATGATACTAAAGGCAATGTGGAAAAGTGGTCAACTAAAGGTTTGATTATCAGAGATGTGAAGAATCTGTTGCAAGGTGTGTAGAGTTGGTCTATCATATATGTCCCTAGGAAGTTAAATAATGTAGCTCATGCTTTAGCTAAACTTTCAGAGGAGTGTATTGATTTGGAGGTAGTACCTCATTGTTTTTATTCTTTGGTTGTTTGATCATTAATAAGATTAGGTTTTCCTTAAATTAAAATAAATAAATAAATAAATATATAAAAAAAAAAAAGAGTATTGGTATTAAGTCAAACAATGTGAACTGACTTGCATAACTCATTTGATCTGATTAACATTATTTCACATGACAATTAAAATATATATTTATTAGTAGCCACAATATTTTAAAAAACCAATAAAAGTACATGCTAACAAAAAATATCAATATCTTTTAGATTTTAACTTATAATAAAGCTAATATCACAAATCCAATAATAACAAATATAAACATAGGTCCAAAATTATAATTCTAACCAAACTTTCGAATACCGTGCCGGAGTATTAACCGATATAGGAGAGGTATGTGTATTGTACCTGGTCAAAAACTGGTCATACCTGTGCGTTTCAGTCAATACCAACAATTTTTTATGTATCGGTCACTTTAAATGTATCGGCCAAAATTATTATATTTTTGTAATTAATGTAAAAATCTTGATATTTTCATAATAGAGAAAAACTCCAAGCCGGTCGGGTGAGGATATTATTTTACACCCACAAATGAAAACTTGCCACGTATGGGTTTCAAGAAACAAATATCTACACTTGCATGTAGGAAAAGTTTTACTGGAGAACCCCCTCCCAGTTCCTCTTCCCTCTCCAATTTCCCCTTCCCCCTCCCTCTTGTGCAGCCAATTTCACAGGAGTAGAGTTTTCATTGTCATGCCCTGCCCTGCCTCCTTGCCTGCCTTGTTCAAGGTTTATAAAAAAAATCTTTATTATTTCAGACTAACAAAACCTATTAAAATTTACAATCCTTATTGCTTGGTTCAAAAAAGTAAAACAACAATCATATTTTCCACATACTTCTTCGATCATAAGCATATTTGCTTCACCCTTATTTGGAGCTTGCATAGAAGCATATTTGCTTTATTAATCTAGCCTAAAAGCATATTTGCTTTATCACCCTCATTTTTTTCCCTATTTTCTCACCAACCAAACGGTGTCCATAGTACCTATTATTTCCCTTTTTGCCATTTTTCCGTTTTCTCACCAACCAAATGGCGTCCAAATTTGCTAGTCAAAAAAACATATCAAACAACCCCAAAATAAAATAGAAGAAGAAAGAAAAACAATACGTAGTAACAAATCTCTCAAAGACCTTGTAGATCTGATCTCTTGGTGACGTCCTCCTTCTGGTTAAGGGGGCAAAAATCAGACGAGAGAGGGTAGGGAGTCTCGAATGAGAAATTATTTGTTTAGAGAGAGAGAGATCAAATAAACATTACTTGCATGTGGCTGCAAAGTGAAGTTTGTTGAATCGTCTACGTGGTAGCTCCTGATTGGCAGGTGTACAAATAGATTATACACCCGACTGGCTGGGAGCTTTACCCTTTCATAATTTCCATTCCAATTCTCACATTTGAAAACAATTTTCTTAAGTTTTTTTAATTCCTTTTTCTCGAGAACTGTAAATCAAATCCCTACCCCCATTTTTGTGATAAAGATGAGTGATTATTTTTTTAAATAGTTGGATTGGGAACTTAGAAATATTATTGATTTTTATAAATTATATATGTGTTTTAACATTTTAAGAATTGTAATGATATTATTTTGAAATATAATTTATATATGTATAATTAATTTATCTATATATAGACTATCTCGAAATATTATAGATTGATATAATTCAACGTGTATAAAATAATATGTTGATAGTTTTCATTGGTTTACAATAGAGCTAGTTGATGTTAGTTACATTTGACTCTGTATAAATATAGAGCATTTACTTGTAACTCGATTAAGTAAATGAATACAACAGTTTCTCTTCTCTTAGTTTGCTCTCTACTTCATCTCTCAATATTCTGTTACATGGTACCATAAGTAAACTAGTTACGCTTCCGTTTCTAATCCAAGAATGGATGATAATGCTTCTATTTCTAATTCAAGAATAGATGCTATTCCAAGCTGCTATCATCTACAAAATGATGATTCTCCGGGAACAGTTCTGGTGTCCAACATCCTCACTAGGGACAATTATCATACATGGAGTAGGTCCATGGTCATAGCGTTCAAAGAAAATAACAAGTTGGATTCGTGGATGGATCAATTCATCAACCAAGCTTCACAAATAATTCATACGAATTATGGGAAGATGTAACAATATGGTATCTTCTTGGTTGATCAATTCTGTCTCAAAGGAAATTGGTGGCAGCATAATATGTGCGAAATCAGCAAGAGATATGTAGCTGGATTTAAAGAATCGTTTTACTCAAAGTAATGGTCCAAGAATCTATCAATTGCAAAAAGATTTGTCAATCTTGGTGCAAGAAGATTTATATGTACAAGATTATTATACAAGATTCAAGTCTTTATGGGATGAATTGTTGGATTATAATCAAGTTCCTACATGTTCGTCTGGAGCCTTACAAAAGTGCAATTGTGGTGCAATAAAGATCTTTCTGGGCTATCAAGATCGACAGCATGTGATGCAGTTTTTGATGGGTTTAAATGACAGTTTTTCCCATATTCGAGAGCAAATTCTAATGCTAGATCCTTTACCAAAAAAAAAAAAAATTCTTTGGTGGTTCAAGAAGAAAAGCAAAGATAAATTAGCAAGAATGGTATCGTGGATGCTGTTGCTTTCATGAGCAAAGTGCAAGATTCAAACATAGAAATGAGAAAGTTCAATTCTAGA
Source organism: Carya illinoinensis (assembly GCF_018687715.1). Taxonomy (NCBI): domain Eukaryota; kingdom Viridiplantae; phylum Streptophyta; class Magnoliopsida; order Fagales; family Juglandaceae; genus Carya; species Carya illinoinensis. The sequence continues at coordinate 7,571,327 of NC_056753.1, forward strand.
AAACAACAGACTAAGAGAAGAGAAACTGTTGTATTCATTTACTTGATCGAGTTACAAGTAAATCTTGATCAAGTAAATGCTCTGTATTTATACAGAGTCAAATGTAACTAACATCAACTAACTCTATTGTAAACCAATGAAAACTATCCACGTATTTATTTTATACACTTTGAATTATATTAATCTATAATACGAAACGATACCAATATCGAAATATTTCGTTTTAGTGCCTTAACCGAAATAGCTACTGGAATGGTATTCAAAACTTTGATTCCAATAATAAAAATATAAGCATATTAAGAAATACTAATATTACAATCCAACAATAATAAAATTGTAATTTTAAAATAAAATTTAAATGAGTTATTACGGTTAACCCATTATTAACCTGCTTATTAATCATATCTTAATGTACTAACCCATTTTGACCCAAATAAATTTATATCAAACTCAAATTCACTAAGTTCGTATCATGTTTATTGGATTCACGATTCATGTCACATATTATTATTCCTAATTGTAGCTTTCCTTTATTTATGGGTATCCACGAGTACACATAAAGATTTATTGATCTAGATGGTTTGAAATCTATGATCAAATGAGTTTTTGACTAAATTCTAGAAACTTAGAAATAGAGGTAGACGCATGAAATAAATTAATTTTATAGTATTTATTGAACATTTAATAATGTCTGAGCTGTAAGATATCCCAATCAGGTGTTGGTTCCGGTTCATCCAACCCAACCGTTAATTCTGGAATGGAAATAATGCGAGTATGGCATTGATTGCCACTTTGAATTGTTGGAATATGTACAAATTTGAAGTATTTCGGCTATTTAGCTTATAGAAATCCACGGGTATAATACCCGGTAATATATGTAGTGTCTCAATCCATTGCCTGCGACAAAGATGCATAGTAAGATAACGTCCAAGCAATCATTCTGCCTTGAAAGTCAAGATTTCTGTTTAAATGATAATCTCCAACTCCCAATTCTGTGACATGAGTTATTAATTGTGCATCTCATGCCATTCAACCGACCGACAATTGATGGGACCCTCTTAAATTGGCACAAATTAGTAAATAAATTACATAATTTTCCATGAGTGGTTACTTTTGGACCCCGTCAGCGTGATAGGAAAGAGCACGTTTTGTTAATCTATGAGTGACTACATTTGGTTCTTTAAAATAATATTAACTTTCCACAATGGTCTTCCACTGAGCAATCTTCCAGTATCTTCAATAACCTTTCCATTCATAGACGAGTTTTCTTCTATGCTATTGGTAGATTGGATGATAGTTTTTACATCACCCTTAAAAGAGAAAAAGATATTTGTTAACATGAATTGTACAATTATTACGTAATTGCTTTAAAAAAAGTGTATAAAATATAAGATCTATATAAAAAATTAATTTTTTAATAGTGAATCTTACTCTTTTTCAAAATAATTACGCAACATTTACGTAATTTACGGTTATATGTAAAGTTACTCCCCTCAAAAATACCCTTGAGAAACGATAAGTACAAAGTTCTATTGCTCTTCTAAAAGCATAGGCTTCAGCTACACATAGTGCCAGCATATGGTTGTGTCTTATACACAGGGAAGCCAAAGTTCACCCAATGAATCTCTCGATATGATTCCAAGACTCACATTCCCTTTCGTTACATCCCAGTTAGCTTTAACCTCCAAAGCCCTTGGTTATTTTTCCATCTAGCCATATTTCTTGCATTTGCTAGATCTACTTGTTGTTCCTTTATATTAGTCTGGACTTGATCGAAATCCTCAAGACCAGCAATGCTTACTTTTATTAACTTCTTTGGGCATTCAAATTGGTTTATGAAAATTACAAAATTCCGCTTGGCCTAGATCTTTCTTATGATAATAACCACTTGGTCTAGATCCTCTTTTTGCAACTTCTATGTTAGCTTCTTCGATCTTGACCATTTGTGAACTAGGCTACTCTCTTCATACCACACACATCACTGGTTGTTGGACATCCCCATAGGGCCTGACACATTCAGTCCTCTACAAATAGGTCATAAGGAAGAATCTACAATATGCCTATCAAATAAATTATTTCTTGTAGGCAGAATTTCATGGCTAGCTTTGCATATGAAATGTTTAACATACCCAAGAACTTTTAATTCTCATAGTTGCTGCCAACAAACATCTCCATCTGTTTGCTTTGAAGATTTACCTCTCATTGCCCTTTTTCTTGACAACTCGAAATGGTAAGCACTTTTAACTTATTATTTCTCATCTTTAGTAAGCCTCTAGACCTTTCTATCTTCAACTCCCATTTTCTGAAAGGGATACTAAAGATTGTCTCAGCCACTTGATTGTTAAAAATTTCAGCAATAGAAATTTCCTTCCAGCTTCTACTTTCAACATTGATGAGTTCTGCTACTCTTGAGTCTTTGGTTAAATCTTCACAAGGGGTTGAAGTTTGTAAGAAGAATAAATCGGGAGCCATTTGTCACCCTATATCCAGCTCTCTTTTCCATTCCTCACCCACCAAATCAGTCCTTATTGAAGTAAGTCTAATGAAGACCATAAGTTTATCTAAATCATTGATGATTCATGTCTAAGTTTAGCATCCAAAAACATTGACATTTTTAAAGTACTTTTCCTTCATAGTCTATGCTCCATTGAGGATTGATTGGAAAACATACTCCAGCATTGCATTGAAGGATTTCATGTCTCAAAACCCCAGTCCCCCTCTCTTCTTTGATTCCTCCATTTTTGTCCAGCTTCTCCATTGGATCTTTTTCTCATCTTGCTTGTGACCCCAATAGAACCTAGACATTATTGAGCATATATCCTTGCAAAGCCTTTTAGGCTGCTTAAAAACAGTAATGGCAAAAGTAGGAATAGCTTGAATCACTGCCTTTAGGAGTACCTCCTTCCTTGCTTGTAACAAAAAGTTGTTTTTCCAATTGCTAATATTATGCCACACTATTTCTTTAATGCTTCTAGAGGTATTATAGTTTGATCTCCCCACCATGGTTGGTAGCCCTAGGTACTTTTTATAACCACCACTAGGAGATACACCAATTACTTGAATTAACTGATTTCTGGTTGGATGATCTATGTTGGAGTTGAAAAAGATATAAGTTTTTTGTCTATTCAAGCATTGACCAGAGGCAGCCATATATCTATCCAACAACCTATGCATTTTGTTGTATTCAATTAAATTGGTTGTTCAGCATAAAGAATAAAGAGATAAGGAGATAGGAGATCTCCTTGTCTAATGTCCATTGGAGTAAAAGCTGCCCCTAGCTAGCCATTCATAAGCACATAATAAGAGATTGATTGCACACATTCCCTAATCATACTAACCCACTTCTAACCAAAATCCAATTTCTCCGTGATAACTTTTAAGTAGTCCCATTAAATTTGTTCATATGATTTTGACTTCTCTAACTTGAGAGCCATACTTCCTTTATTCCTTTCTGCCTGGTCTTCATGGAGTGATGGATCTCATAAGCAACTATTACATTGTTTGTGAGAAGCCTCCCTGGGATAAAATCACTCTGATTTACATATATGATGACTGTAAATAATTTCTTTAGTTTGTTTACGACATGACTTTGAATAGAATATTACATAAAGTGATTGGCTTGAAGTTACTAACAAGATTGGAGTTGTTGCTAACAGAATTAGTGCAATATAAGTAAAACCGAGAGAATGATCCAAAACCTCCCTAACTCTTAAAAAGCCGAGAACTACTTAACAAACCCCATCTCCTATAGTGTCCCAATGGTCCTAATAGAAACATGCACCATACCCATCAAGGCCTGGAAACTTTAGAGAAGCCATTTGATGAAGAGCCTCATCCACTTCAACTTTACTAAAGTCTCTTTGTGAGTCTACATTCATGTCATCTGTCACTCAGTTCTCCACATGCTTTAAATAGTCATCGATCACCTCATTTGAAGGATTTATGGATTTGAAAAGCTCTAAAAAGTGTTGCAAAAAAGCCCCTTCAATCTCATATTGTTCCTTCACCACTCTATCTTGATAGTCTAAAATTTGACTTATCCAATTCATTTTGCTTCTTTGAGTTGCACACGCATGAAAGTACTTGATGTTCCTATCACATAGTTGGTACTAGTTCCTTTTTGCTCTCTACTTCCACTTTCTCCTCTTTGTTCCAACAATGTATCCAATTCTTCTTGAAGGTTTTTTATAGAAGCAGCATTGTGATAGCTCTCTTCCTGCATTTTCTTAAGCAATTCAATTTTACTGGCAATATTCTTTTCATTTTGCTTGGATTTTCTAGAATCCCACCTGCTTAGTACCCTACTACAAAACTTTATCCTTTCTTGAACCCTTTTGATAGGCCTCGTAGGAGCATTGCTTTCCAACCACTCAGATTTAATAATTTGATTACATTCTTAATCCATTTCCCATCTAGCTTCATATATGAACATCTTACTCCTCCATCTTGGTCTTTGTTCTTTTATCTTGGAGGACATCAATATGGGTTTGTGGTATGAATTCCTTGTAGCCAAAGTATCCACACTAACCTCTTTAAAGACCTCTGACCATTGAGGAGTTGCAACTACTCTGCCCAATCTCTCTTTTGTAAATGACCGGTCCTCATGCTTGTTGATCCCTATAAACTTATCACCCATCCACTCCAAATCAAATAAATTGTTATTTTCCAAGGCCTCCATAAAGTTCTCCATCTGACTATCAACTCTTTGTCTACCTTCACACTTCTCATCTTGTGAAATAATTTCATTGAAATCCCTTATCATACACCAAAGCTGAAAGTTAGATGGTCTAAGTAGGGGTAGCAAAGCCCAAGATTCTTTCCTTTTACTAAACTTTGGGTGCCTCTAAAAACCTGTAAGAAGCCACTTAGCCATATTCAACCCCTTTAGTATTAGAGCATTTATGTCTTTGTGAGAAACTTTGTATCTCTACTCCAACTTCTGATGTCCATAGCAATGCAAACCCACCACTTCTTCCCCTTTGTTCTATTGGAAAACAACCTTCAAACCCCAACATTCTTCTCAAGGAATCAAATTTAAACACATTAGCTTTGCATTAATGACAAAAACTACACTAGGTTGTGTATTCTTCACCAATATGAAAATGTCTTGAACTGTCCAGTGGTTCATAAGCCTCGATGTTCCAACTTAATGTGATCATGGAGATTGGTGGGATTGACCAGCAGCCTCCGTCAATGACTTTGTTGGCACCCAAGGTAACCTTTTTCAAGAAAAACTCATCATGTATCACAATATCTTCATCAATTAGTCTATGCTCATCAAAAATTAGATTAGGCATATTGGAACTATTACCTTGTTCTCAAGCTCTCCTATTCCCACTCCCTTCTTCCGATAGTTGATTTCTTCTTGGCCCTTCCTACCTGATTCAGTGTTATAGTGCCTCGTATTCAAATCCTGCAAGTTGTAGGGCATTAAAATTGAATAAAGCCTAGGCCCATCATGGCCCTTGTCTTTATTAGCCCTTTTCTCAACCCTTAAGTTTGTAATGGCCTTAGTGACCGTTGTAGCATCTTTCCTTATCTCCTCCTCCAATATCATCACCATAACTCCTGTGAGAGGATTTCCCGCAGCATCAAATCCACCCTTCTCCACAAGATGTGCCATATTAGGTAATTTCCGATCGCAGTCTCCAAAATTCCTCAATTTTGGCCCCCCTCATAAGCTCTTTCCATATCTTATTTTGCTCATCACTTTCTTGGTAGTCTGTGATTTATCCTTGTCTTGTGTGGGATCCCCCTTCATTTTGATGAATGAGACAACTTCTTCTTTCCCCATGCATGATCTTCATTGGCATCCCTTTTATGATCAAAGTATTTCTTGCATGCGTTAGAATTTGCTTGAAGCCATGAACCATAAGGCTACATCGAAGAACTGTCCTTTTTTCCATTTAACCCAAAGAGGTTGCATCCTTGATTTCCATGTACAATCTGTCCACATTGAAAATACATCATATGTAGATTTTCATACTTTAGAGCTACCCATAACCTTTGACCCTACAAGTTGACCATTCTTCCTTGTGTTAGGGATTTCCTCAAGTTAATTTTAGTTTTGACATGCAGGTACTTTCCCCAAGCAACCCCATCCTCTGGGACATCTAACTCCTAAGCTGATCCAATTGTCTCCTCATTTTTCTTCCCCCATTCCATATTCATGAAGGCTAACAAAAGAATATGCATCTAAACCCAGAAAGTCTTGAAATCAAATCTCATTACGTGTGGTTAACTAAATCCGTCAAACGGGCAGAGTATGAGCAAATAATTAGTAAACAACCATAGCTTTCCTCCCAATACTTGTTGCTTATCCACTTCACTTGCAAACATAATAACACAAAGGTTCAGTCATATATCCTAGAAAGTGAATGGTTTCCCTACCCTCCAAATCTTCGCCATAGTTAAATGAACAACCTTTTAGCTAATGTGCTTATCAGAAGAAAGTTTTCCGATTAGACAAAGATCACCTTTTCGAGTCACCTCCTCAAAAGTCCCTGGATCTAGGTCAATCGATGAGTTCTCCTCATCAGTTAATTGGAATTGATGCCAAATGCCTGCTAGTTCCTTCATCGTAGACCTACTCAAATCAAAAGTGATCGGGGGAATAAGTATACTATTATTGAAAGATAGTAAGATGTGGCTAAGGCTCTACCTTTTCCTTCTTTGGACAAGATGGAAATAATGAGAATTGTTTTTTTATTATTTCTTTTAAATTGGCACAAATTAGTGAATTACACAATTTTTCATGAGTGGCATACTTTATACTTGATTCTGTTTTTTTCTCTACATTTATTTGGTGGTACATACTTTATATAGTCATTTTTTGATTATTTATTTTATACATAATCAAGGAGACTGTAAATCAGCCAAAAGCATCGAGGAAGTGAGTGATTGTCACTAAAATCCGAAGATTACATACACTAGCTATTCTCATTTTATGAGTGGATAGCTTATAATTAAAAACTCATGTTTATATAAATAATTTAAAATATGACATAATGTGACAGGGTATAAGTACAACATAAAATTAAATCCAATCTATTTCCAAATGGTTAATTTTAAATAATCTTAAGATAGAACAAGATTAAACTTCCACGAACAAGATCTCTTGAAGTAATAGATTGGATGTCTCAAATGAGAAACATAGATAAATAAAGTGAGCCTTAGATGTTTATCCACAATTTGATAAATGTTAGAGTGTAAATATATGAAGGGCTCGTTTGGATACTTAGAATTTTTCAAAATTTTGTAAATATTAGTGAAATGATTTAAATTAAGATGTTTTATTGGATTTTAGAAAATGAGAGGAAAAAGATTGAATAAAATTATTATAAAATTAATAAATTATTTGAATATAATTTTTTAATATAATTTTGTTTTGAAATTTGAAAAAGTTGTATTATTTTTTATGTTTGGTTAGGAAGTTTCGTAAAGTTGTATTAGATTTTGTATTTGGATAATGATTATATGAAAAAAAAATTAAATATTTAAAATTGAAAAAAGTTTTGTGAGTAACATTTGGGAAGTAAATTATAAGAAATTTAGAGAATATCTAAGAACATCGTTTAGCCTAGTTTTCTATTTACATATGTGTATATATATACATACTAGGACATGAGTAACGTGTAAAGCACGTTTGTCTAATTAAGTGAAATAATTATTTTAAAAAAATAATATATTTTTCATAAAAAAATAATCTTAATCAATAATTTAATGTATAGAAAAAAAATATAAATTCTAGCATATGATTAATCAATAATTTAATGCATAAAAAATATTTAACTAATATATTTAGATAATAATAAATTAGTGAAGTATAATAATTTATCTTTTTTGTCAAAATCTTCTGATCTTAATATTCTGATTTTTATTTTTCAATTTTAAGGGTAAAAGCAACCTCTCCACTGGCATCTAGCTTTCAAAATCACTAATTGCACTTTCAATAGATCTTTTTTGATATCGATATCCTTCAAAATCCTCGAAAGCTAGTCTATCCATCCTTTTTTTTTTCTTTTCTTTCTAATTATTAATTTTTTTATTTATTAGAATAAAATACCCCCAATCCATAAATTTTGTAACAATCACAAGTATATTTTTTACCCTTTGATTTTATCATTTTAGTAACTTTTCAGTACAATCTATGGGTCATAGGAGAGCCAAGAACTCCTCTATTTAAATAAAATTCACATCAGTGTAGCTACATGTCATTTTGTTCCTCCTATGATCAAAAAAATATATTTTCCTAATAAAAGGGCAAAAGGAAAATAAAATTGGAACACAATCATGTCTGCCACCAAGTTCACTGCACAGTATTAGTTAAAAGTGTAAGCTGAAACCATACATATAGCAAGAAGTTCAAAGTGAGATGGAAATGCACCAAAAAATAGAATACAGGCACTGATAGAGGCCTCACTTGTAAAACTTCCCACTCATACAGTGGTCAATAATTACATCATTTACTACTCCTATGCTCAAATTTGTTTGTCTTCAATTCTTCTTCAATAACTACATATCAAAGATTGTAACACTTTTTTAGCAAGAACTCTTCTTAGCTAACTGGAGCTGATTGATAGAGAAGAGTATATTCAAACTCGAAACATATACTTCAAATGAAATGAGAAGAATAGATAAAAATAAACATTTCAACCTAACAAAAGAAAATATATAGAATACACACTGCACAAGATTATATATCTAGCATGATTCATCTAACAACCCAGCACCAAGTTATGGCCATTTGATCCGATGCATCTCCACCTGTCCAATTGGGACACGGTAGAAAATTCAAGGGTTGAAACCCCCTAAACCCATTGGCAAAAAAATAAAAAATAAAATAAAATAAAACTTGAGACATTTAATAGCAAAAGTCCTAACGCAAGAGAATATAAACATAAATGGGGAAGTTTGAATCTCTGTATCCACTTGTTTATTTAACAAAAGTATAATTTAAGCAAATAAACATCAACATGAACATGATATCATGAAGTATGCATCATTTATTAAACACAAAATGATAATAATTTAAGCTACGATTTTGAGTATCCAAATGTCATACAGTCAAGTTGAATCAAGCTTCCATTACTAATGCGATGGGCCACTCCATCACAAAATTATTGATTTGTCTAATTAAAACATAATGGATGCATCCTTGTGTAAGACTTCATTATACTCGTGAGAAGCATACAATGCAACATGCAAATAGCTTTAAAAGTTACTTTTAGATTGAGAAACAGAGAAAGTAAAGAGCAGAGAATAACAGGCATACCTGAACACAATAGGGCAACTGGCATCCCCTAAGCTGTAGCAACACGTAACCAAGTCAAGAGCAGTGAAAAGGTATTGAACCTTTCGCAAGTTCAAACATATTATTTATATAAAAATTGAGCATAACAAGTTTGTTGCCAACAAACCTGTTAATATTCATAGTTTTGTTGCTTGATTAAAACTTATTCAACAAACCTCACATTCCTTTACTACAGGGAGCTCGAATCTGGTATCTCCTTTTGTAATGCTTGAATCTAACCCAAAAAAACCACATAGAGTGAGAGATTCGAACTTGAATTAAAATAAAAGAAACCCATCAATCACGACATACAAATAAAAAAGAAACCCATATTTTTTTTTTCAAAATCAAAGAAATCGGATCCTTTAAAGGAAAATAAAAAATAAAAATCATATCTTGGATCATCTACTACAAGATGAAAAAAAAAAGAAGCTACAATCCTCAAACTAAGATCAAAACTTGGGGAAAAAAAAAACTACAATGCTTAAACCAGTTTGAAAAAAAAAAACTACATTGCTAGATTAAAACTTACTTAACAAACCTAACATCCCTTTACACCAGGGAGCTCGAATCTTGCATCTACTTTTGTAATGCTTGCATCTAACCCCAAAAAACCACAGAAAGTGAGAGATATGAACCCGAAGTAAAATAAAAGAAAGCCATTTATCACAACATACAAACCAATAAGAAACCCATATATATTTTTTTCACAAACAAAGAAATCGGATCCTTAAAAGGAAAAAAATAAATAAAAATCAAATCTTAGATCATCTACCACAAACCAGCTTCAATGACATTAAAAAAAAAAAAAAAAACCATCGCTGCAGAAAACAAATAGTTGTGATTAAATGTAAAAGAGCATCCTTGTGATTAAAGCCAATAAAACAAGCATTCTCAAAATTGAAGGCTGAAGGCCTAAGCAAACAACAAACAAATTCTAGATTTAGAGGCTGGTGCGGTTGTCCTACAGAGAAGAAGAAAAGGCGTGCGTCAAAGGCTTACCCCAGGAAAAACAGAGGCACCATGGGAAAAGTGAAGCGACGGAGCTGGGCTACCCGAGGCGATGGCCTTCATTTGAGAGCTTATGAAGATGGCAAAGAGCTCTGTTGAAGGAGGAGGATCCTCTTACTCTGACTTGAATGCCTTGATTAAAGATTTGAGCTCGCAAGCCATTGCTGGTGAAGCCACCGAGGATGGAAAGAAAGAAAAGAAATGCATGCTGGAGGGCATATAAGGAAAAAAATCGAGCAAGGGTCTTCTTCATTTTTCCTCTTGGATTTCATTTTCGAGACGAAAAGAAAGATCCGAAGACTTAAAGAAGAGAGAAGACAAAAAGATAGATAAGGAAAGGAGTTTGGTTTTGGAGAGATAAAAAATGAGAATATGCAGAATAGAAGACGTAAAGGTGAAAGAAATTAAGGAGAAGAACTGACATAGATCCCATCAATTTATACGGCGTTAAATAAAACAGTAAAAATAAACGGAAAAACAAGAAAATAAGAATTGCTGTCAAGTGACCATTAGATAGACATTTTTTATAATAGAGAGATATTAAAAAGTAATTTTCTTTAATAAAACCACCTCATTTTAGCTTAGTTTATTTTTTAAAAAATAAAATGACATCATTTTAGGAAGAACTCTCCAAAATAACATCGCTACAAGGTTAGTTTTTTTTTTCTAAGAAACCTCACCCTCCCCCCACCCTTGCAACGTCTCTCTCCCTTTCCTCTCTCCGCCTCTCTACTTGTCTCCCAAAACCACGCAGTCCTGCCGTCTGTTGCTATCTCTTCCTTCCTCCTTCTCTTTAGCACCCTCAGCCTCCCAACCTCAGGTATTTCTCTCTCTCTCTCTCTCTCTCTCTCTCTCTCTACCAGAGTTTGGTGTTGGATTTTAACTTTTATTTTGTTGGTTTTGGGCAAGGTGGGCCGATAGACGAGGGCACCCTCAGGAAGGATAGTGTTGAGGTTTGGGGGCACAAATTGTCCCCCTCCCTCGCCCATGCAGGGGCAAGGTTGGGACTAGGATAGCCCCAATCCAAGAGGTGCAGGTAGTACCAATAATAGTTTTGACCAAGGAAGTGACATAAAATGAGGAAATAGCTAGACTAATGAGGGGAGCATGCCATCATCAAGAGGAGACACAATTAGCACGAAGGGATTTCTTCTAAGTTACTAAACCATCTTCATTTTCTTCAACCTTTCATTCATCATTGGAAACACTATAATAAAGAACATGTAATGTCAAAAAAGCTTGTATCATCATCATACATAGTGAATTTAATCTCCAAAAGACCTATGAACATAAGTTTTACTGTTGAATCACGTAAATCTCAATGCCTTTTTTTATATATTTTGCGCACATTTATTTAACAATCCATTTATAAACAATACATTAGTGTCACCTATTGGAAAAATGCACCAACAAAAACTATTTATAAAAAACTATATTAGTAAAGAGTAATGCTGCATATAGTCATAAAGTGAACAAGTACTATGCAATCATTTTTAAAAAAATGTGAAATCAACTATTAAAAAATTAATTTTTTTTCAAATTGATTCTGTATTTATTTACTTTTTTCAAAAAGATTGTATGACGCTTATGTACTTCACAACTGTAAATATTATTTCTAATCAATAAATATTAAAACTAACTTTTACAAGACTTTTCATCTCATCTCATCTAATCATTATAACTTTTTTTAATTTTTATATAAAATAAAATAAATAATTCAATTTTTTTTTAAATTTTAATATAAAAATAATATTTAAATAATATATTTAAATAATATTTTATATAATTTTTAATTTTAACCTTAACTTATTTCAACTCGTATATGGAAACAAACTAAGCTACACTGATTTTAGCATTCACCGAATCTCCACGCATCATCATGGATCATTCAAGTTGAATACAATTGTCAATTGGTGTTCATCCCGATGGGAAAAATGAACATCAATCTTTTTCAACCTCCACCCACCGAATGAGAATGTTAGAAAAATTGATATTATCATAAAATATTCAAACTCAGGTGCTCAAAAGTCAAAAAAAATGACAGTGAATGAGTGGGAGGGAGGGAAGAAAATGATGGCACAGAACAAAGGAAAGGAGGGACCAGAGAAGAAGTAGGTGTGGGGGCAACGAATCATAGGGCAGCAGTCAGTCAGAAAATCCAGAGTTATTGTCAGCCTTTTATAGTCATTGACGCGGCTGCGTCTCTTCCCTTTTCCTCTTTAAAACTATTTAGTGCATTTACACGCCTTTTCATAACGGCCAAAACCAGGCTTTTTTTCCTCTCATCACTCTCCAACGTTAAAGCGCAAAAAAGATAAAGATAAAGAAAAAGAAAATTAGAGACTCCTCAGAGACTGCCAATAAAGTTAAAGTGCAACGAGCGAAAACACAAAAAGGATTCGAAGAAATTAACAAAGTGAAATTTGGGCTTTCCAATCTATATTTTTTTTCCCACTCAGCCAGCATCTGTGTTTTATTTTAGGGTTAAATTCATGTATTTTTTTTATCTACTTTTTAAGCTTTGACTGTTTTATATTTTTGATCAAATACTGCTAGGGTTCCGGCCAGCCAGGAACGTGTTCCCAAGTCCAAATTCTTTCTTCTTCTTTTTTTTTTTTTCTTTTTTTATTCATAGATTTTTAACATTTTAAAATATTTTTAAAAAATATAAAAAAATATATTTTTAAATAATTTTATGCATCAATATGCGCACTCGTCCAATGTGATTGGTCAAAAAATTAAATTTTAATGAAAATATTATCAATTTAAATTTTAAATATGATAAAATTAATATTGATATGTAGATTGATAAGTGAATATGTTTGTACATAACAAAACTCAAAAAAAAAAATCAATATACTAATAATTATTTCCTTAATTAGTAACTAAAAGAAAAAAATTAAATACATGAAGGGTTAAAATAAAATGGTAAAATAGAGGGATAAAGTAGCATTATTCATTTTCATCTTAGATTATAAATTCAACATGTTATTTCTCAACAAATTCTTAAATAGCCCCTACCAATTAATGCGTAGTTTAAGATTTTTATAAGTCCATGTGTAAATATAATACTAGTGTGAAACTCATTATAATTTTTAAAAAAGTTAGAATATCATAAATTTTTTTATGATAGTTGGTGTGGAATGTGTTCATATTAACAAGGTGTTTGATGCGTCAAAATAAAATTTGTAAATGGATATTATTTTTTGGGTAATCATATCTTTACACCTTACTTACTACTGGTTACTATCCAGTTATTTCTTTTCTCATTTTGTTATTTGAATGTGGATTAAAAATTCTAAAACATGATCTTTTTGTATAATTTAAAAGAAAATAATTTCAATCAATCAGCGTAATCATATAAATTGATG